>NW_018218850.1:351608-357382 GCF_001263595.1 Phalaenopsis equestris
ATTATATAAATCATAGGATTGTTACTGCTTATCATCCTCAGACAAGTGGTTTGGCTGAATTATTCAATCAGAAAATTAAAATTATTATGGAAAAATCTGTGAATCCAACAAAAATAGATTGTTCAGTCCAACTTGACTATGTTTTGTGGGCTTATAGGACTGCATACAACTCTTATAGGAATGTCTCTTATAGGAATGTCTCCATATAGTCTCCATATATGTTAATATTTGGGAAAGCTTGTATCTTACCAGTTGAACTTAAGCTTGATGCATATTGGGCAATTAAAAAGTTCAATTATAATTTGAAAGATGCTGGTGAGAAAAGGTTATTGCAATTAAATGACTTGAAGATATAAGGAATGAATCTTATGAGAGTGCCAACATTTATAAAGAAAAGACGATGATGTGGCATGATCGAAGGATTCTTACTAAAAATTTCCAGCCAGGGCAACAAGTTTTGCTATATAATGTAAGGTTAAGATTATTTCAAGGCAAACTTAAGTCCAGGTGGATGGGCTCATTTGTTGTGATAAAAGTTTATCCTTATGGAGCTGTGGATATTAAAGATCCTAAGTCTGAGAAAATATTTAAAGTTAATGGACATATACTGAAACCTTATTTTATAGGGGATCAACATAAACTTAATGATGGAATGATGTTGGGTCAATCAGAATAAGCACTAGTTACGTTGGGCTGACGACGTAAAACCAAGTGCTTTGTGGGAGGCAACCCATAGTTATCAGTGTGTTCTATTTTGATTGTTGTTTTGTGTGTGATTAAGAAAATTGGGTAGCATTTTTGAAACTATTATTTGTTAGTAAAGATTTTAAGACTTTATTGAGTGACCAAGATATGTTAGAATAAAAATTTGGATATTAAGTTGACTAGTGCAAAAATGTACACTGACGCTTAAGCACTAGATCCGACGCTTAAGCGCGACAGTTTAAACACATGTGCAAAATTAATATTCTAGAAGGTTTAACCGCCAATTAGTTTTTAAAAACGTGTCAAGGCAATTTCTAAACGTATCTAGGAGTTATTAGAAGGATTTAGGTCTATAAAGTTGTGTGAAGGAATTTCACCCCAGATCATTTCTAGCCCTAAAAGTCTAAGAGAAAGTGAGATTTAGAGAAATGTCTTCATGGGAGAAGGAGTCTTCATGGGAGATCATGGGAGAAAGATTTGAAGAAAAAGGAAGAAACTATGAGGAAAAGGTTCATTAGTCAAAGTGCACAAGAGATGTATAACGATTTCTTAGCCGTTAGTATTGAAGGGATATCAGAGAAGATCAACAAAATGGAAAATACTAGGGCTTTATTGGAGACCAAAGTACTTGAGCTGCATGCACATCTAGAGCATATTGAATGACAATTGAAGTTGCAATTTAGCCACACAAGTTATATAGAGAAAGTATATAAGGCGATGTTCATAAAGAAGAAGTGGATTGAACAAGATAGTATCAAAGCTCGTCACCATCGCCCATTTTATCAACTCTATATTCTTGGAGAGACTAAAGAAAGACAGGAATTTGTTCCTTCAAATGAAAAATGGAATTAAGTTTAGTGTTAGAATTTGTGTGTCAGAAGTTGTTGTTTTTAAGTGGTTTAGTGTTTAAGTCTTGTTTTTAGTATTTATGACTTCTTTATGTATAATGATTATTGTGTATTTGTATTTAGGAAAATTTTCTCATCCAAGACTATTTAGAGTGAGAATTAGGTGTTTAAAAGTATTTGTACTTGTTTGTGAATTAATATAAGTTTGTTTGTGTGAAAATTTGTGTTATTTTTAGTCTTGAGCAAATAGTGCATTTTACTTTAATTTAAAATTTTCGAAAATCTTGCACTGGCGCCTAAGCACCACTACTTGCGCTTAAGCGCAAGCCAACCCGAGAGGCATACGCCTAAGCGCCACTTACCAGCGCTTGAGCACCAGTTAATGAAAATCGGTTCGCGAATAGTTAAAAGTGAAATTTTGGCCCAAAAATCACCATTTTTACGCCTCCCGTCACCTTCAACCTCTCAAAATCGTGATTTTGGAAGGCTAGGGCACATCTAAAGTAAAGATTTCTTTGTGTAATCAAGTGAATTTTGCTAGATCTGTGGAATCAAGTGAATTTTGCTAGATCCAAGTTTCTTGAGGTAAGTACTTCATTTCTATGCAAAAATTTTGGATGTTCACCATGTATTTTGAGCACATTTGGAGAAATTTGAAAATTCACTATTCATGGTAAAAAATGAGAAAAAGATCTATGGAAATTGCATGGGAAGTGTAGATTATACTTTGGAAGTTTAGTTTAGTGATTTAAACTAGATTTTTGAAGTTATTTTTGGAATTTAGAAAATTTGTAGAATGGAACCAAGAATGAAAAGGAGTAAAGGAAAGAGCCCTTTTGATTCGAGTAAATTTGTTATTTGAATGCTCAGGATCGGTACAGTGATGCGTTGCAATCACAGAAACTAATTCAGGAGCATTGTTTTAGAAATACAGGTGGAAACGTAAAGGATTTGATCATTCGCTGATAGTGGGAACAATTCTGCTATTTCTCTACTGTGGCGGTTATTTTTGTTATTAGAGAGTTCTATGCAAACCTCCTTGAGGCTGAAGACAACCTTTTTCATCGGAGGTAATCAACTTGTTTTATCATCCACCTGATACGTTATGTTTTTATGCAAATTATAGTCTGACTGAAGCGGAGTTAGACAAGATTATTTCTTACTTGACTATTGGGAGAGGACTTTGGAAGATCACTAATGAGAGGAGAGTCAACTTCCCAACTTAGCCTGACAGTATTTTATTTCTGCTCGTCTGTTACCAACAAGTCATCTCAGTAAAGTGACCAAAGAGAGAGTGTGTGACATTAAATTATTGTATCTAGGAAGGAAAGCTCATCACATAGGAGCTTTAATTTGTCAGACTATCATCAGTTCTACCACTGCCGTTACTACTGCAGATCTGGGATTTGCTTCCTTGATCTTTTCTTTGTGTGAGCAGACTGGAGTTAAATATGATAGCTGGGAGGAAGTGTTGTTACCTCTAAAGCCCATCACTAAGGTGAATGTGAAGACTTATTCTCAGCATTCCATTTTTGGCTGGAGAGGAGGATTTTCTAGGAGTTATGGAAAGGAGACGTCTGCTATTTCTACCTCTACTGATTCTTCATCTATACCATCTACCTCACATGCTTCTACATCTAGAGGCGAGTCTACTGAGGCCCAAGATCAATTATTGCAGAGGATGATTGATAATATTAATTTTACCGCTGATAGGATACAAAATTTAGACTATTTTGCAGAGCATACTAATAGGTATAATAGGAGAAAAAGTGATTATGAAGAGAAATATCACTCATCTTAGGAGAGCCTCATTAGGGGTAACCAGTGGAAAACCTAATTAAGGGTGAGAGCCTCATTAGGGGTAACCAAGGAGTGCAATTTCCTCCATATCTAGATACCCTGATTACGAGCCTTCAAAAGTTTGGGATAACAGTGATTCAGAGGATGAAGAGTAGAACTGAGAGATTAATTTTATGATTGTAATATGATATGAACTATGTGGTATGGGCTTGCTACATTTTCATCTGTGTGTTAGTTTGAACTATGTGATGTGGTTTGTACTTTTATGTTTAAGTGAGAATTGTGATGTGATGTGTTTTCATGTTTTGGACTTGAGACATATATGTATGTTTACTTGTTTAGATATTGTGATGTGTGACACTTTTATTCTTAATTGTATTGTAATGTTTGTGTTTGTTAGTAGTTTGTTTTAAAATTATAGGGTATTAACTGTTGTGAGTTTTATAATTTAGTTAGTTTAGAACTTAACTTAATTCTGTCTTTTGTAAAGTTGAAAATCTTGCTAACTCAGGTCTTAAATTTGAAACTTAAGAAACTGCTACACTGTATTTTTCTTTTATCATGTTAGTGTGTTTGTTTTTATGTTGAGGTTGTGAAGTCAAAGTTAGTGTGTTAGTTTATTTGTATGTTTGTACCCACTACTTAGAAGTCTATTGAATCTCTACATGTTAAATTGAAATGAAAATGATAAGAAATTAATCAAAAAATAATTTTACTCTTGTTTTTAGTTTTATACTTATATACTTAGGATATAAAAATTCATGTAATCATGTTCTTTCAATTTTCATTCCTACTTATATATATCTGTTGCTAAACTATTTAATCTGTTAACGATAAAAAATATTTTTAAAAACTTGAATTTTATTTGTTCTCAAATGAACTACAAGTGAATTTAATTTGAAAAGAAAAATTGATCATGCATATGATGTCATATTAGGGAAGTAAAATTTGATTTTAGAAATGAGTAAGAGAATTTAGTTGAAATTTTGAGTGAATAAAATAGTGCCGACAATAGTAATGAAGAATAACTTTAAGTTAAAAAAAATTTTTTAGTGTGGAAAATGCTAAATATAGGTAACTATCTTTAGTAAGAAGAATTGTATTTTTGAAAATTTTAGAAATTTAGATTTTTATTTTTAATACTTCAATTTTTTTATTAAAAATAATTTTTAAAGCTATTATTATATTATAGGTAAAAGTTTTATATAAAGACTTTACTTTAAGAAAGGAGAAGTGTAATTCAAAATCATTAAAGGTCTATCCAAATATAGTAATCCTTGCCTGAAAAAGAAAAAAAGTAAAGAAAAAAAAGAAAAAGAAGGAGAAAAAGAAAAGAAAAAGAAAAGAAATGTAAGGGAGGAGAAGCTTGAGGATTAGTGCCTAATCAAAAATTGGTTCTACATTTGATCAATTCGTTCTACATTTGATATTCTTAAATTAAAAAACTTGGGAAAATCTTAAGCTTATAGATATAATATAGTAAGTACAATTATTCTTAATAAAAATTTTTAAGTGGAGATAATAAAAGAACTAAATTCTAAATTTGGAAGGCTTACAATATTTCTGAATTAGATAATATTTTCATCTTTCTTAACAATAAAAATTTATAAACTTTAAGTTGGTCTCATTTACTAAATATTTTTTATAAATTGAACTACTATATTTCTAAATCTAAATTTTAGTAACTTCTAAAGAAACTCATATACATATCATACATATTTAGTTTTTAAAGATTGAAGTGTCACTTAAGGACAAGTAACATTTTAAGTTTGGAGGATTTTGATACGCCTAAAATATATAGTGTTTTTAGACACATTTTTATATCTATTTTTGAGATATTGCACTTTAATGGAAGGTATTTTTGTGTTGTTCTTTTAGGTACACGTAAAAAGGTGAAAATTGTTTAAGGGAGTGAAAAAGTATCACATTTGGAGCAAATAGGTGAAAAGTGTGCAAAAGTGTTTTGGCGCCTAAACACCGGGTAAACAGAGAAGGCCATGCCTAAACACTCAATGGCCGTTATTGGATGAGTTAAATTGGTTTTTGCAAATTTTGAAGAGGTTTTTGAGGCACCTATTGGCTTAATAGGTGGTTACAACCACCATGGACAAAAATTATTGCGAAAGGATACATCTCTTAGGGAAATATATCGAATCAAGACACATTTTGAAGAGATACCAAGACACCTTTTGGAGAATTATAAAAGAGAAAATTGGGACTTTAAAAGAGGTCCTGAAAGTACTGGAGAAGTTTTGAAAGTTCAAAAATTAGGGAGTTAGTTGGAGAGATTTTCAGGCATCACATATTTAATTTTAAACTACTTTTGGTTTTAATTTGACTATGATTTCTACTTTTAAACTAAAGTGTAGTTTTGTTTTCTCCATGGATTCTGGGTAGTTTTCTTTATCTTGGTAGTTTTCT
>NW_018218850.1:357496-369534 GCF_001263595.1 Phalaenopsis equestris
TGATTTAAATCCATGCACTTCATTTACTTCTTGATTTGGCCAATCTAAATGTTAAAATAGAACATGTAAACATGTAAAAACCGAGATGGTATTGTCTTAGTCAATAATTGGAAAGAATCACATGAGGTTCTATAAATGAGAACGTAGTTCATATGATTGAGTGCAAATAAATAGGAAATTATTCATTAAAGGGTGTAGAGTTAGAGGACATTTAAGTGACAGGTTAAAGTCCCCAACTTGATTTATTATTTTAGGTTATGATATATGATGTTAGCCCCCAGGTGGAGGGAATCAAGGGAACTCTAGAGTAAGAGCTAGTATCTTCCCTGCCTTGCCGGTCTTCAGTACTATACTATTCAAACTTTAAATTAGCTTTAAATTAGCCAATGTTCTTTATAGCATCTCTAGTAAGAGTAAAGAATATTATTGCTCCTATTTAACACAACAGAATATGCATACATCCACAACAGAGTTCCTATACTTTTTAATGATTCATGATAAGGAGAAGGATATTTTCATATTTAGTGCTTTTTTTCTATAAAAACTCAAGTTATCTTTTAATTTTGTATTGTTTTTGTCAAAATATTAAAATTACCAAAAATATTTAAACTTTCTTTATTGCAAAATGTCTTTAGTTTAAATAATTGTTGTTTTAAAAAATAGAAAGTTTTCCAAAAAGTGTATATTGCATATTTTCCCTGTGGGGTCGATATTCAGGGCAAAAAGTCCTATATTACTTGATAACGATACGTATACTTGCGTAGTATCCCAACATATATAAATTAAAAGTTAAATTCTTATTTTTCTTTAGGATCAAGTTTTTGGTTTTATTGCAAAATAAAGAAATATAAGTGAAAAATAAAATCAAAATTTTTGTTATACTGTTGCATATAAGCAGTTTCGGGATCAACTGACACCTAGGTGCCCATGGGTTTGACGCCAAATTGCTAGTTCCCCATTTTTCTCCTTTGCTCCAAGTCCACTCCACATTGTTCTACTTAAAATACCTATTGTACCTTGAAGAAAAAAAAATGAAAATATGTTTCTTTTAAGTACAATTTCATCCATAAACATGTACAAAATATAAAGAAAATTAAGCTTTTTTTTCTACACTTCAAAATCTTTTAAACTTAAAAATTACTTGTCTTCAAGTAACATTATAATTCAAATTCTAAATTAGTTAATTTGAGGGAGTGTCTTTCATAAAATCTATCAACAATTATGCATCAGGAAATTTATAGTGATGGGAAATAATAACTCCGGTAAACAAGTCTAGTCCTAGGGTGTGAAAATTTTGCATTCAACCAAGAAAAGTTTACTTTCATATTTACTTCCAAAATGAAATTAACACTTGTTAGATATGGTACTTTAGATGGTAAATAGATAAAATATAAGCACTCACTTTAAAAACTTTACTACTACTTTCTAAACTTCAATAAATTGAGGAATGTAATGGAGTTAAAAATTTGAAAAGATTCTAAGCTTCTCCTCATTTTAAAATTTCTTTTACACTCTTTTTATTCTTTCTTTAGGATGAATATTTCAATCATTAACACACCTTAATGAGAATTACTATATCTAGATAGGCTTTGCAATAATTTTAAATTTTATTTTCATCTCTTTAAATTAAACACACTTCATTTCAATTTTTTAAAATATTTCTAAATTTTAAGAAGTATTAGATAAAAAAATATTTTTAAGGAGGCTTAATTCATGTGAAATACATATCTAAATGCACTTAATTTAACAAATATGTAACACTTTTTAAATGTAAATAGTCAAATCAACATGTTGAATTGCAAAATTAACTCAACACTTGTTGAGCCTAATTTACATAATTTTTAAAATAAATAAACTATGTTTTTCCTTTATCAATATTGTGACAAATTTCATTTTTAACATTTCTCAAGTTAAATAATCTCAGCAATTCAAACTCAGTTTATAAGACAAATACATTTAAGCTTTAAAATATTTTTCTTCCTCCCCCCACCCCCCAAAATTAATTATAAACATATTCAACAATTTAAAAGATGATTGTAAATGGGGGAGAAAATAGTCCAAAAATACTTCCTAACACATTTGCCTATCACCAAGATCAACAGGTATAAATAGAAATAAGCATATATGAAATAAAAAGTACATCTAAACTACATAGGATATGAAGTGAATTACACCAGAAAGTATAAATATAACAATAGACAAATAAGAAAATTTCCACCATAAAAATATAGACTGGTCCAAATAAAATTACATCAACAACAACAACATTAAATAAAAATGCATCCAGTACATCCACATGAAAGAAAAAAAATTAAGGTTATTCCTCATCTTCATGATGATCATCATCATCATCATCATCATCACCCTCATCAACATCTTCTTCTTCTTCTTTTTCATCCTCCTCCTCCTACTCCTCTTCCCTTGGCTTACCAGTACTATCGAATGGCTAGTAAGGAGAATATACTAAAAACTCAATGGAGCTGTCTCATTCAATCCACTAATTTCTCTGGTACATCTCTAGCTCTGCAGCTCGGAAGCTGGCAAACTGAAAGTATTGGTTTTTCTTTTGCAATTCCCTAATGATCATTTGACCCATTCACATTAGTCTGTAGGATGAAAGTAGCTTGACCCATCAGTAGCCTCAGAAAAAGCTTGATCCCATGTTACTTCACTAAGATTAGCAGATGGGAGTAGCTTGGCATAAATGAAATAATGTCAGGATTTTGTCGTTCCATTTAATTTGGAAGCAGGGAAATTGAGCATACTTTTATTTTTGACTTTTCATACTCCTCTACCTTCAGTAAATCTCTTAATAACTTTATCCAGAAAAGTATCTATAGGAGTAAAGTTTTAATATAAGTTATCTGGTATATCACTTAATGAGATTAGAGCATTGATACTAGATGAGAAATATCAAGCAGCTTCCTTCTTACAAAGATCAACCCATCAGTAGCCTCAGAAAGATTGACATAAAATTCCTTCACAATACGATTCATAGCGACAGAGGTACTATAACAAAAATTTTCTCAATGAAGACTCACAATCATAGTTTTTATAACTCCCCAGGGCTGATGAATCCTCGCTCTACAATCAGCTTCTTTGATGTTAAGAAGTTGTTGTAATGCTCCTCGGCTTTGGAGCTTACAAATTTCTTCTTATCACATGAAGATTTTGACTTAATGCCCTTTATTTTTTATGCTTATGGAAAGTAAAGTGATGAAAATTACAAGGAGCAAGGATTGAGAGAAATATGGATGCAACAAGATACAATTAAGAGCCCAATCAAAATTTTCCCCTAAAAATCTCCAATATGTCTTTCTCCACCAAAAACCCTAATATGTCGAACGAAAATTTAATGAAAAAGCTTAGGGAGTGAAATTTACCTCTTAGGACTGATTTTCACTCACAAAAGTTTCTTGAATCAAGAGAAATTTGAAGAAAAATTGATGTCCTAGGTATCTTCAGGGGGTGGTGTTTCACTAAAATCATGTGAACTAGCCTAATCTTGGGCTTAATAAACAAACAGAGGGAATGACGTCTAACCACTGCAATAGTAGTGTCAAGGCTTAGAGACCCTGTCCAAATTTGGCATGGTTCATTTGCTTTGTAATCTTAGTCCACCTCCAAGTCCTTAATCATACATAATACCCTTTAACTAAAGATAATCATGGTCACTCATCCTCTTTCTCATCAGCATAAATACAAATTTGGGTTACCTCCCAAGGAGTGCTTAGTTTAATGTCCTCAACCCGACAAATCCAAATATTTACTCAGGATGACCCAACAATAAAACCTCATTTATTAAAGGTCTCTCACCACCTAGGTAGGGTTTGAGTCTCTGCCCATTCACTTTGAACACTCTATCACTATTAAGATCTTTAAAACTTTACTACAGTAAATTTTCCTAATTACCTGGATTTAAGTTTTCTGAAAAATAATTTCAATCGCTTATTACATAATAAAATCTCATATCCAGGCATAAACTATTTTATAAGAATCTTATGACCATGCCATTTATTATTTTTCTCTTTAAAGATTTTCACATTTCTTATAAAATGTTTGTCTAATTTCATCAAGTTCATTTAACTGTTGTAATCTTTTCTCATCAGCTTCCTTCATATTATTATTGAACACCTAGACAACCCAGTAAGTTTTATGATCTAATTCCACTGTTAAGCGAAAAGCTTTGCAAAATATGAACCTATATGGAGACTTAGGAAAAGTTTTAATCAACAAGTGTTGCTCCTAGCTTGAAAGATTGGATTAGTCCTACAAACTAATCTTATAGAATCTAAAGCAAGTGAAAAGTATAAATCCTATAGAAATCATACTTAATTAGGTTTTAGACTGATGAATATCAGGTTCTAAAGCTACCCTCTCTTATAATGATGTAAGTAGAGTGTAGGAAATGTAAAGTGTTAATTACAAATTTAGCTAGTGAGAAATAAGAGCAAATCTCTTCTTTACCCTCTCCTGTGTTCAGAAATAAGATTTAATAATATGACTTTAATTCCTTAAATCCTATTTTGAACCAAACAAATATTATTTACCTAGCATTTGCATCTCCCTGAGACGCATACCCACATATACTCTTATTGACCTCATTTTTTATGAGGTCTGGTCTTTCTCCTAGAGCCTAGGATCTAGCCTTAGTACATTCCTATTGACTATCTTAACGGACTAGTAATGGAATTGACCTTAGAAAAACTTCAAACCACTTCTTGACTCATTTTTGTGAAAACATCACATTAGTGGCATCAAGCACTCAACTCTTAGTTGCAAGGGCAAGAACCAACATGTGAAGGGCCCAAAAATGAGTTACCATAGGATTTAAAGTCCCTAGGGAAACTCTCTTTGACTTGAACACTCACAAACACTGCAATCAAATCATCCACACATGATTCACTAACTGGCACCAAGATTAAATACAAACAAATTGAAAACTCTCATGACGCGAATTATCACCTAAATTGGTCCAATCATAGACGAACTTATCCAGATGACCCTAGATGACGAAATGGATTGTGTGAGCGTATTTGGAACATTGATTTTAGCTAAGAAAGACACCCATATTTCTATGGTTCCACACTCGTGCACACTGCATGAAAATCAATGCACAAAATTTGAAATCCAAGAAATATGTGTCTTCTCATGCCACAAGCCATTAATTGCCTTGTGTCGTGTTTGCGTAAGTGATGTGCCTAAAAATTTACTATGTTTCATGCTATATTTTATAATGATATTGAATTTTAAAGGTATGTTTTCCTGTGTTTTTAGTTATATGTACATTTGAAGAATTTGGAGTGAATAGAACAAAAGGATCGAAAATGGACCAAAAAAGAGCAAACCGGGTCAAACCTGGGCACACCGAAGCCATGGGGGCCGAAACTGGGCACTTAAGTGTCTGTGCTTGACGCTTAAGTGCCCAAACTTGGTGCTTTAGTGCCACCAGACAGAGAGGAGTGGGCACCCAAAATCGGTGCTTAAGCATCAGAGACGGTTTTCAACATCAGATTTGGACAATTTGTGAAACGGTGCTTTGTGTGTCTCTTGGGTAATTTGTTGAAAATGATAAAAGAGACATTAGAGAAGGATTTGAGGCAGTTAGAAGGAGTTTTTGAAGACTTTTGAAGAAGCACTTGAGGCACCATTTGGAAGATTCATTTAATATGGACACTTATGAAGAGACACTTAAGCACCTATTAAAAAATTATAAGTAAGGCTTGGAAATGTTTTTAAAAGCTCTCTTAAACTAATTGGAAGAGGAGAAGAAGGCTTGGGCAAGAGCCCTGAGTGGGGCGATTGCTTTTTCTTTTCTTTTCAGTTTTTTATTGAAGAGGATTGTAAGAAGATTGCTTTTTCTATACAAGGAGAGTTTGATTTCCATGAAAGATAAGTATTTTCATTATATTTTGATTTGAATCTAGTACTTTGTTTGTATGGTTTCAAAATCTTAATCAATGAAAAGTTCTTGATGTTTCTCCATGTGTGCTGTGTAGTTTTCTTTTCTCTTCCCTCTTATAATGAATTAGTATGAATTGAGCAGAGTGAGAACATATTGTTATGTTTTTACTTTGTTCTTCATTTACATGTAAACTCGATCAACTTACAAGTTAAAAACCATTGTGAGAACATGTAAGATCCGTGATAAAATTATAGTAAAATTACATAAGTTTTTATGGATGATAATGTAGTCCATATGATTGAGTGAAAATAAATAGGGAAATAATATGTGATGGGTGTAGAATTAGAGGGCTTTATAGTGATAGGCTTAAGCCTCCAATTTGGTTCTCATTTTAAGGTCACAATACTAGATGTTAGTCTTTAGGTGAGGAGATGAGGGGACTCTAGAGTGAGAACTAGTATCTATCATGCCTAACCAGTCTTTAGGATTCTTAAACTTTGAATTAGCAAATGTTCTTTAAATTACTTGACCGAGGGTGAATAATATAATTGTTCTTATTTATCACAATCTCTCTCACTATTTGTTTTCCTTTTACACATGTCACTAATTTCTTTGCATGAAGAAGGGTACTTCTAATATATTAAACCCCAATTTCTGATTTTCACTAAGTATTTTAGTTTAGGAGTAGAAGTAATACTGTAGTGATAATTATAGGACATAATCAAAACAAAACCTTTATCGACTTTCCACGCTAGGGCATGTTATTCTAGACTAGAAATTCTCTTGAAAGCCACCATGATTAACCTTGATCTCTGTGGGATTGATATTCAGAGCTTAATCAGAAAGTCTTATATTACTTGATAATGATACGTATACTTGCGCAGAATCTCTACTATTTAAAGATATAATTGAAATCTTACTTTGCTTTGGGATCAAGTTTTTGGCGCCGTGTTGACACTAAAAAGTTTGGAGGTTATCGATTGCCTCAATAGGAATCCCGACGCCTCATTTAATTTAATTTTAATTGAACGAGCCTAATCTCGCAAGCAATGCATCTATCACAAAAGATAAATACACAACTTATTGGTAGGGCTTGATTAAATAAATTAAAGAATTTATGACATCTGTTCAAGTTTAAGAAAAAAACATTTTTTTATGTTGACGGACATGTTCCCCTATTTAATACATAAAATTAAATAGGGTTTATATTAAGTTGAATTCTTGAAAGTTTCTTATAAAAACAAGCCATTATAGTTAATTACATCTTAGATAACCGAAGTCATCTAAGAAAACTCTTGATAAAAATTAGAGGATATTGTCTTCAAGAATGTCAAAGGATAGAACTTTTCAAAAGATCAGATAAAGAATTGTGAAATGGGAATGACTCAAATTTGG
The DNA here is from genome assembly GCF_001263595.1 of Phalaenopsis equestris. Taxonomy (NCBI): domain Eukaryota; kingdom Viridiplantae; phylum Streptophyta; class Magnoliopsida; order Asparagales; family Orchidaceae; genus Phalaenopsis; species Phalaenopsis equestris. The sequence continues at coordinate 364,797 of NW_018218850.1, forward strand.
AACATTTATTTTTAGATTCCAAAGGAAAAAGAACTAGGGCATGTCATGGATTCTGAGGAGAACCTCGGTGACTTCCCAAGCTATCATACTATTTAGCTTCAGTTTCAAGAAAAAAAATATTTAAATATTTCATCCTACCAATTTTATTGATTAGGGCTTACATTCGTATGAGATGATCACACAAATAGCCTAAAAGATATGAGGATTTAGGTGATGATGAACGATAACCTCGGAATCCTAAAATAGCTTAGGGCTTATATTATATAGTAGGGCTATACAAAGGCTTAAAGATAAGTTGAGGAATTATGTCACACCAAACAGACAACCTTGAAATCCTATGGCTCGATTGTTTAATTCTAAGGAATGGTTTAACTGGTGTAAACATGCTTTACTGTTGAAGATGGTCATGCTGCTAACAATGCTAGATGCAAGCTCCTTGTCTTGGCGAGTTTAAGTTTCTAATGTGTCAATTCCTAATGTCAAATCAAGTGTTTCCTAAGGTTTTGATTATTTAAATATCATGGGGAATGTTAAAGTTGATTAGAGCAACACCGGTTAGGATCCCAAACACCGGCAACACCGGTTAGGATCCCACGGTTCCCTCATTCCGGTATCACTATTTTCTTTTGAATTTACTTAGCTTAAATAAGTTATGAAGCCATTTAAACAAGGGAGTCTTATTAGCAACCGTGGGTTACCTCCTTCGAGGGACTCCCGTAAATTCAAAAGGATGTTTTAAGTTTTGTGAAATTTTAAAGGATTTATTGTTACCTTTGAAACAATTTGTTTTAGGTTTTGAAAATGTTTATTGATTTTGAAAATTTTTCATTCTAATTTTTGAAAATTTGTTTTGATTTTGTAAATAAATTAAAGTACGCACCCAAGCAGTTATGATATTTGCAAAATGTAAAATGACAGAAATTAAATAATCACTGTAAAAGCATACCTGTCATCTTTTCGACATTCCCGCTGAAAGATTAGCTTTTGAAACATGTATATAATTTTGCAAAAATTTAAATAAATTATAAGAGTAGATGAAGGTGTATCTAACAGACTCCAAACTATGACTTATTGAGTCCCAAAAGATCTTAATGGATGATTTTAGAATAAAATATAACAAGTTCAATTGGTCCTTCAAAATATCCAAGAGATTTCAAACTGATCAGGGAGTGATCCCATACTACTTTAAAGATCTCTTGAAGCATTCAAGCTCATATTGAACTTATCATATTGTTCCATTAATCATCCCAGGTTGAATTAGAATTACCTCATTACTCGATGAATCTTGACATTTGAACCATTTTGAGGACGGGATACTCAATTGATCAATTGATATTTTAATTAAAAGTTATGTAGGTGAATGCCCCTAAAGCAAGTTTCAGTCATTAAGGACTTTTGTACCCACCACTAAAGCTCGGATGATAATGTTAATCATCAATCATGTTATCTTCTAAATCCCATCAAACAAATTTTAAAATCTAATGGGAGAAAGATTAGCAAATGTTAAATTTTAATTTAGGTGATAAGGATTCTGATTAAAAGAAGTTAGATTATCATTAATTATGGACTTGATCATAAGTGTAACATCATCTCCCTAGTTCAAGCCCATCACTTGAAAATCACTTTATTTTGATTAACCTCCAAATATTGATAATTTAACAATTTATATTTTTATTCTTTTTATGTAAATGTTGCAAATTGGTTTCTACTTTTTACCCATTTTGTCTCAATCAACCAAACATATTCATTAAGATCAAAATTACCCATTTTCCCTTTAATTAACCCTAAATTTTGATTGAGGTACCAAAATCTAAAATTATCACTTTACCCTTGGGGCTCTTCACCTCATAACTCAATAAGCATAATTCAAGTGAATTTAGCAATTTTTTAGAGCACCCTATCCCTAGAGCAACTAAAACATCAGAGCAAAAAATGTGGTTTCAAATTAAAATTAAAATAATTATTTTAACTTAGAAAATAGGATTTTCAAAATTAATTTATTTTATCAATCAAAATACAGCTTTTAGTTTATAGAAAAATTATTAAAGGTTTCCTTAGGTCAGAGAAACACTTAAGCAAAATTTAATGATTTTTTTAGTCAAATCCTTAATTTAATTTTATAATTATTTTTTGATTTTTATGATTTAATTTGAATGGAAAATATGTTTTATTTACAAAAATTATGTTTATATTTTTATTAAACCACTCTAAGTCCAGAGAACTCAGAGAAATAAATTTTATATTTTAATGATTTTTAATTTATTTATTATAATTATTTTAATGTGAAAAATAGGAAAATAATTTTTTTATAAAGAAAATTCATTTTTTGGGCCTTTTTTAAAAATTTATTTTTAACTTATAAAAATTAAGAAAAATATTTTAATGAGTCCTAAGTGATCTGGAAACCATTAGGAACATTTTCAAATATTTTTGTATTTTTGGAATTTTTTAATTATTTCTAAATTTTTTAAATTTGAAATATAAGTCAAAGATTAAGTACTTTATCAAAAATAACTTTTATTTTTCCTAAGTGCTCCTGATCACAAAGAACTCAAAAAACCACTTTTCATATTTTTCCTAAGTGTATTTAATTTAATTTAATTATTTTTGTCCAAAAATATAATGTTTCTTGAAAAATCATCTTTAATGCTTAAACTTAATCAAATAATTTTCAAATTTTTACAGTGGGTTAACGTGATTTTTACACACAATGTGGAACTGATCTTGTTTATTTTTTATTAATATATAATATACATAAATTTGTACAAGATATACAAACTTAATTAAATACATAAATGTACAAAATTATTCAAACCATCACAATATTTTTTCTAGACTTCTCTGACCAGAGGGAACCTACTAAAATTTATCTTATAATTTTTAAATGATATTTTAATTTATATAATTAATTTAAACCAAAATAGTCATCTTAGCTTAAAATCTAGGGTTATAAGCACATAGATGCTCTCTGACCTTGAAAAAATTAGAGGACATCCCCTCTGCCATGAGGAACAAACACTAAAAATTTCAAGCCATGATGAGCAAGATTTAATCATAATGAATTAAAATACTAAGAGGCTATTTAATTAAATAAAAAATAGAGAGTCAATAAATAATTTTAATTTTTAGTCTACATTATTCTCCTCTGTTCACTGAGAAAGCGAGTATTTTTAATTTATTTTTATGATTTTTTATGAAAAGTTATGAATTTTTAAAGATCTAACATTTAAAGAAATTTAGAAAATACATATTTTTCTACTTAAACTTGTGGCGCCACCTCATCCTTGTCCGCTCCGAAATCTCCACACAAAGCTCTGCTATTTGATGTCGTCAGCCAAGTAACTGCCTTGTCAACCCGCCTTTTCATTCCATCTTTGCATTCAACTCCATTACGACCATCAATTTAATATATGCGCAATCGGACGACATCCGTTCATGGTCCCCAAGTGACCCAACTCATAAGCCGTTCACACTAAGGACTCAATCAGATGGTTGTAGCAGCTTCAAATGAGTCCAACAAACCTCTAGATGAAGTCTTGGGTTATGTTGAATTGCCTAAGTATGATTTTGACCAAGACCGATTTCAGCTGTTGATCAAAGTCTATGCTATGGACTCTCTATGATGGGGCTTTTGTGTGGAATCAACACCTCTCACTCAAGGGGTGGTGTGTGCATAGTTAATTGGTGTTTGGTGGACTGTGGAGGAGTAGGGAAATATATCCCAATTTTTCCTAAATTTTGAACTCAAAATTGAGCACTCAAAGAATAATCCAGAGGAGGAAAATGGTGGGCTTGAGCTTGGGAGTTCTTGGAGAGTGTCTAGAAGCAATTGGACAGAGTCTTCCCAAGGAAATTAGCTAGTTCCTATTTTGGCCATGGAGGAGGTGGTTTAAATAGAGGGGCTTGGGTTGGAGCTCAGAACTTCAATTCAGGTGCAATTGGGTGCCTAGGTGGAGGGAAAAAATGCCAAAGACCAATTGGAGCTGTCCAAGTTGAATGGGTGAAATTAGGTTTGGATTAAGGCATGGGGGCTCTTGGTTTTGGCTCCTCCAGCGACCAGGGCGGCTGGTCAGGGCAGTGGAGGTGCTCAGGTGGCTCAAGGACCTTAGGAGAATTTATCACAACAATTAATTTGGGTTGGTGATAAGTTTTGGAAAAAATCTCTTTGGCTTAAGCAATTTAGGAAACAAATCCCTTAATTTAGGGGACCTTTGGTCCATGGATCACCTAGGGTAGGCTATCTATTTTTTATTTTTTATTATTTTGTAAACTTATTTTTATATATGAAATTTGTGTTTTATCATATTCTTCTCATGAATTATGAGTAGTCTTCTTTATCCTTCTCCCTACTTTGAAGATATGGTTTTGTGAAGAATAGATTTTATTTTCTACGGGTTTAAATGATAATAATTTGTGATGATTTGAACTCTGATCTTCATATACTTTTCAATATGGCCAATTGAACTTTGAAAACTTATTGAGAGACATATGTTCTTAAATGAGATATGATTCTTAGAACATAGGGAGAATCATATTTAATTTCATGGGAGAGTATGTCATCCATGGTATTGGGTGCAAATAAGTAGGGAAATTGTTGACCTCATTTTTGGTTGAGGTCTAGAAAACTTCTTTAGTAGCCTAGGTCTAGCCATAGGACTTTCCTATTGACTAGTCTTAGAAAATTAGAAGAGGTACCCCACCATTAGAAATTCAAAACTATTCTTTTTACTCAACTTGA
>NW_018218850.1:376083-380260 GCF_001263595.1 Phalaenopsis equestris
TTTTCCCGAACCCAGCATAATATAAACCCTATTTAATTCCTTATATTAAATAGGGGAACTTGTCGGCCAATACATTGGTTTCGCAGACCAAACGGATGTCATAACTTTTTTTAGTTTATTTGATCGAGCCTCACTCTCAATTCTTGTGTTCATCCTTCGGATAAATACAGGATTTGAGATAAAGTGCTCTTTCATCTAAACTATGAAAATTATGGGGTCAGTTTGACTTCATCTTTTTCAAAACAAATTTTTTTTAAATGTCCTTCCGAAGCGGGCAACGGGATTTCAATTCCGATGACCGACAGCTTCTTACGGTCAAACCCCATACCAAAAATAGTGTCGACAGAAATATACTTTTATTGGATACAGAATTGAAGATTTTAAGGTGACATATTAAAGCCTCCAATTGGTTTAGTTGATTGGAAACTAATGCGAGATTGTTAGCTGTAGGGGGAGGGAGTAGTGGGAGCTTTGGAGTGGCAGCCGGTATCCTCCCAGCTTAACCATGGAATTAGGGATGGATTAGTCAATGTTCTTATATCACTCAGAAGAGGGTAAAGAATAAGAATGCTCCTATTTATCACAAAACAGTTATATATATATTTTCAAATGATATCAATTTTTTCACAAACTGTATACTCATTGTAAAGGGGAAGGATGCTTTCTTAAATTTAAACATTCCGTCACATTAAAAACTTTGTTTAATTTTTACAATTTTACTTTTGAAAGTTTAATATTTAATTTAGTTTAATTTCTGTAATCTTACATCTGCATTTTAATTAGCATTCACTTGAGTAGTCAATTTTCAAATTTTGCACTTTACTTTTATTTTTTATTTTTATTATAAAAAATTTCCATAATTTACTTTAAGATTTTTCAACTTTCCTGTGGGATCGATATCTAGAACTCCATTAGACCCCTTATTACTTAAACGATACGTATACTTGTTTTGATATTTAAGAGAGTTTTGACAGTTTAAAAAGAGTTTTAAAGGATAAATTATATTTATAAAAAATGTTTTGTTAGAATTATATTGCATATTTATTATAAAATGCATATTTATTATAAATTTGCCTACATCGAGTCTTTGGAGCCGTTAAGTAGTGTAAAATTCATAAATATTTGCATATACAAATCTCTGTGTCAATGTGCCCCTAATTTGTGTTGTTTTTCTGTGTGTTTTATGTCAATTTAAATCCCTAGTAATAGTGCAAAAAACTTGACCTGTCCCAAAAATTATGCAGTAATTTAGCATTCAAAAATAGGGTAAGAAACTTGACCCAATTTATATAAGTAGTTAATGTGCAAAATTGAAATATTATATAAAATATATAAAATAGTTCACACACTAGGAGTTCTACGCAAGTGCACGTATCACTTAAAGTAATATAGGGTTTTTATTAAAAATCCCGGTATCGATCCCCCAGAGAGGCGCAATAAGAAATCCTTTAGGCAAATTCTAGTATAATACTATCAAGCCTTAATTTAAAAGATGAAAATTCTTATGATAATAACATAGATCACAATATTCAAAAAAAAAAAATTAAAGTAAGAAATACAATTTAAAATGGGTTTGATAAATGCTAATAGAAAAATGTAACTAAAAGAACTAAGTTTACTAAACTAATTTCTAAACTTCAAAGTTAAAATTACTAAGACTACAACAAAGTTTTGTGACGAAGAGTTCAAGTTTAAGAAAGAGTCATTCCCCTTTACAATGAGTATATGGATTGCGAAGAAATTAAAATCATCTGAAAAAAAAAATATAAACTATTTTGTGCTAATTAAGAGCAATCCTATTATTTACTCTCTTCCGAGTGCATAAAGAACGTTGAATAATCTAGAGTTTGGTCCCTAATTTTGTGGTTAGGCTGGGAGGATACATAACCGAATTTTGGATACTGAACCGACTTTTTTGTTGCGATAGATTGTGTATAACTTAATTAAATATAATTAATTAATATTTGGATTCTATGCAAGTATACCTATCGTTATCAAGTAATAATGAACTTTCTATTTAAACCCCAAATATCGACCTTATGGGGAAGGTTTAAATTAGAAATGACAAATTTGCTAGGAAATTCACATAAAGTCAATTGAAATCACTGTCACTAATTTCAATTATTGAGACGTAATCAAAATAAAAATTCTAAACTATTATCAGATTAAATATGCAAAATTTAAAACAATAAATACTAATCTATTAACTATGTTTATGTAACGAAGATTCTTATGTGAAAAAACATCATTCCCACTACAATGAGGCTATGGTAAAATGAGATGAGATAAATGTTCATAATATGTATTATGTCAAATAAGAGCAATTTTAATTCTCTACCCTGATACAGTGCATAGAAAATCATTGGCTAATCTCAGTGTTTAATACCGGCTCCCACTCCAGAGCTCCCACTTCCCTTCACCTGAAGGCTAGCTCTCGCTTCAGTTTTTAAACACTAAGAATAAATTGAAGATTTTAGTCTGTCACCCTAAAGGTTCTCCAATTCTACACATAACAAAGAATATTTCACTATTTATTTGCACTTAATTCCATAAACGATGTTCTCCTTCATGGAATTAAATGTTATCCTTACTATGTTGTAGAAAGCATACTCCATTTCCCGGATCATATGCTTCACAACATATTTTAACAATTCAATTGGCCATATAAAAAATTAAATTAAGTTTGGAGTTGAAAAATCATCAAAATTTATTTTATAATTTAATATTGGCACATTCATATTATCTCTTCATTTCATCATATCTCAGAGTAGGGAGAAAGATAGAGGTAACTACTCATACTTCATGAGAAAGAAATAACAAAACATAAATTTTATATATAAAAGAAAGTTCATACAACACTGATAAACAAACAATACTTATCTGAAAACTCTTTCTCAAAGCAAATCCTTTGTAGTGTTTCCTTTGAAATGTAGGAAGAAGATATCTCTCAATTTTCTCCTTCTTCAACACTCTTACAAAATGTTTCACACTAAATCTCACCACAGAAACTCTAAACTATAAAAACAAAATAACTAATTGACTCTAATATGAAAGTGGAATGGAATGATGTGGTGCACAAAATGAAAATAGAGGAGTGAAAAACGTAGTGGAGCGCTTTTTCTTATGAAATTCGGCCCAAAATAGAGCCCAACTTCGGTTCTCCAAGAGGTGCCTCAAAAAACTCTTCAAAAAATTGTCCAAATACATCGAACCTTCTAGAAATGGGGTCTGCACTGCCTTTGGCGCTGGTCTGGCGCTATCGGCGCTGAGTAAAAAATCTCCGTGTTAATTTGTTATGTGCCGATGCGCAGTCAGCACCGCCCTCGACGTTGTCGGTGCTGAGCATTTCTTCAAAAACGTCATTTTGACTCCAAATTTCATCATTTTTGCTTTCTTTTTGCTTTAAGCCCTAAAAATCAACAACCTGCAAAAAAAGATAAAAATACATTCCATTAAAGTGCAATATCATCAAAAATAGGTACAAAATATGGGTCTAAAAATGCATATATTTTTGGTGTATCAAAATCCCCAAAACTTACATGTTACTTGTCCTCAAGTAACTCCTTTACTACATTAAAAAAATATGACTTATGATAAAGACCTTGACTTTTAGACTTCCATATTTTTATTTTCTAAATATAATAATATAACTTAAAAAAAATTCAAAACACCTCCAGTTAATACTAAAGGTGTAAGGATATTTAATAATTAAGTCTAAGGTTTCTGATCCTCTATTTCTTTCAAGAAAAAATACAATTCGTTATATTAAAGTCACTTAGCAAATTTATATGAAAAAGAACTTCATAAAAATTTATTAATAAGTAAGTTAACATTCAAATAAAAAATTTAAAAAATGTGTTCAAGTCTTTTTCCTTAAGTTGATTCAAGTGAAACCAATTTTTAATTAGGCATCTCCTCACATCTTTTCTTTTTCTTTTTCTTTTTTTTTCTGATGATTACTATGTCTGGATAGTCTTTAATGATTTTGAACTTCACTATCCTCTTCTTAAAGTTAAAAACTTCTTACATTTCTTCACTTAACAAATTTATATTAACTTAAAGATTTCATAAAGTTTAATTCTTTTCTTTTACATGAATCTCTTAAGATTTTTAATACTTCAAAAATACAAAATTTTTTTACTAAAAATAAAAAAAACATAGTCTTATTCTCTTTTAC
>NW_018218850.1:380458-386684 GCF_001263595.1 Phalaenopsis equestris
TAAAAATGATTTTTCTTCTTCTCCCCCCCAAACTTAAAATTTTAAAAGATTTTTACATGAAGAGCTTTAAAAATGAAGGGTAAAAGAAAGCATTAAATACATAAAAAAAAATTATACCTGTTGGAGATTCTGATTTTTGAACATAAATTTTGAAAATACTGCAGGTGCTAAAATGAAAACTACAAGGCTAACAACATTAAATTGCACATAATGCATATAAATTAGCTGAGAAAGAGCTAATAAAAAAACAAAACAAAGTGCTGAAAATAACAACAGAACTAAATTAAATTCTAAAAATAAAAATAGTCTTCCACATTACAATTTCACACAACATAACAAACAAAGTCTAAAAAACAACACAACACAAACAATACAATCACAAAATACAAACACAAACAAACAAAATAGATCTCCAGTCATCATCTTCCTCATCATCGACATCTAACTTTTGCTGCTGATATGGAGTATAAGTAGGGTGAATAGAGAACTAAACTGTATGGTCACCCCTCAGGTATCTCACTAAAGCATCATCATAAGAAACATCATACTGAACTTTTTTCCGATTCAAATCATTAGTGTGAGCTTTTCTGGCCTCTATATTCTGCATCATATGATCCATCCTCAAAATATCTCCCTGTTGAATGATCATCTGGTCCAACAACTCCCTATTGCTGGGGTCACTTGAAGTAGGCTCACAAGGGGTTCTAGAAGTAGAAGGAATATCCCTGACCTATCTTCCAGATCTCCAATCAACATGAGACTCATAAGTCTTCATGTTGGCAGACCCAATGGGTCTCTGAGGCTCAATCATTTCCTCATTAGGACTGAAATCAACTCCTGCATGCTCACAAAGTGTGTAAATCAGAGAAGGGTGCGCCAATCCACTAGTGGTCTCTTATAAAGCAATAGATCGAATGTTCATATAAATGATAGGGCCTACATTTATATCCATCACTTGTTGAATACACTAGTTCAGGATAGCTCTATCCTTGGTCACTTCACTATGATGATTTGTTGGAATCATCCTCCCAGAAATAAAATAGTTCCAGACTTTAGATACTACATTTAAACTAGTACGGGGAAAGTTAACTTTAACTCCATTTTTTATTTTCCAACCCCCTTTCTCACTAGTCAGAAAAGAAATAACTTCATCTAAAGCCTGATCTGTAACAGAAAAAGAATGATACTAGCATCTATACACATCTTCTAAAGAATAAAACTCATTTATTTTCTTTGGAGTAAATTCTACACTTTTTCCATGAACAAATACATAATCATCAGAAGCTTCACGAAGGTTGGCATAAAATTTCATTACAATCCCATCTATCACATCGACAGTAAAATAATAAAAGTTTTCCCATTGCCAAACAATAATCAAATGTTCAACTTCTCCTCTTAGATTATTAAAACCTCGGTCCTGAATTACTTTCTTATTTTCACAAATGCTATGAAATCGAGCACTGGCTCTAAAGTTAACATATCTCTGCTCGTCATATTCTACTTTCCTTTTGCTCGATCTAGGTGTCATAGGAAATCTAGAAAATTTCAAAAAATCCGAATAAATTCTAAAGTTCCAAAAATCAAAATGTAAAATATTTTAAACTTTAAATCACTATATAAAGAGTTCATCATCAAAGGATTTTCTCAAAAATTTCTCAAAAAGTTTTTCATATTTTTTGATCCATGCAATGTGAGATAAGTCCTTGGTGAAAATAAAAAATTTTTGGTTTAAAGTGTAGCTCTTACCTAGAGAAGATGAAATCCAAAGTCATTTAGCCTCTAAATTGCCTCAAATCCAACTACAATCAAGCCCTAGCCGCCCGAAACAAAGGTTGAAGATGACTTAAGCGTAAAAATGGTGGCCACCGTAAAAATTGTGAATTTTTAGGGGTTAAAATCTGCTGTCAGGTCGAGGGCGCCGTCGGCGTTGAAGGCCCAAAAATTTCATATTTTAATTTTTTTTTAATTTTCAATTTCCTATCAACTTACTCAAAAATTTTTTAGTATTTTAGACACAAATTTTTATCTAACAATAATTTACAAACAAAACATTTCGAATTGTCATAAACAACAACAAAATAACTTTTATAAATGAAAGTATACTTTTTACAAACATAATTTTTTAATTACACATTTACACATATTAAACAAACTAATTATAAATCAACATCAAAATCAAGCCACAACACTAAATGTCTAAAGCAAAAAAAAAAAACAAACCAAAAAAAATTAAATCCACACAATTACCACTAAATATATATAATGTTTTAAAATAGATAGAGAATTTAAAGTCTTCAATTATTCCGCCTCTTCTTCAGTGCTCTCTTCTCCTCTGATATCTCGCATAGATTGGTAATGAACATATAAGTTGTAGAAGGATTGGTAAGGGAATTGATCTGTCAAATTTTCTTCGATCCACCCATTTTCTTTAAACATCTGAACTAATTCTGCTTCAAAAGTTCTAGTGTGATCAAAATTTTCTTTCATTCTCCAATCTAGGTGATCAAAAAGGTATTTAAGATCTCCTACTACATTCACAATACTCAGAAGTTCCCTTTCAATTTTCTTCAATTTCTTTTCCAAAGCAAGTGAACTTCCAACTTTTAGTGGTATTAATGGATTTGAAGCATGTGAAGATTGATCTATGATAGCTTCTAATACTTCATTTCCATTTCCACAATAATTCTCATCTATAGGATTCTTGGGCTCCCAAGGTAATAAAGTCTTTTCCCAACTTTCATATGGCAACATTTATATGGAACTTGGGCTTGACTGCAAATCAAAAAGATGGTATATGGATGCCCAAGTACATAAATTAGTCATTAGTAAGGATACTCATAATAGATTTAAATATAATAGACCCTATATCAATGGGGTTTTCCATTTGAATGCAGTAATTTAAAATAACACGTTCTTTGGTAACTCTACTAATTTTCATAGTAGGGAGTAATTTTACAGCAATAAAGAAATGTCATTCCTTCAACATTGGATTAAGTATTGAAGTGGAGAAACTAACATATCCTTCATCTCGTATCTCCCACATATACTTTCATCCGTCAGAAGATTATACACATCTTGCATCAAATCTCGTGTAGAAATGAAATTTGTATAATGACAGATTGGAATGTTTTTTATCATATACAATTCATTAATCCTTGTAGGAGTAAATAGTACAACCATACCTCGTACGAAGACAACACCTTGACTAATTTCATGTAAGTTTCATTAAATTCTTTCACCTTAAGTACGACAACCACAAACTTAGTGTAACACATAACTTCCCAACGCCTTTGCAAAATGATTTTATCAATCGGACGAATAGGATTGATCACTCCATGATTAACAAATCCTCTTTCCTTGATCAATCTCCTCTTTGTAATAACTTTATTGTTTAATCGTTGTGCGTCAAAACTAATAAACTTTCTTTTATTGAAAACTCCATCCCTCAAAGTATTTCTGAAATTAGAAGCCTTGAAATCCAAAAATAGGAATTTACTAGGCATCCAAGGATGTTTTTAAGCCTTTTTAAACTCGCCTCAACAGTTATTATGAAGTGAAATCACATCAAAACCAGCAAAAGTTGTTAAAAATCATCCAACCGCACTCGGCGCTGTCGACGCTCCCGATTGGCGCTGGCATTGGCGCTGCCGGCGCTGGTGTCCGTTATCTAGGGTGCCATCGACACCCCTTCTGGCGCCGTCGGTGCCACTGACCAAAATTGTGATTTTTTTTTATTCAATTCACTTTCAAATTTTCCTCTAATACCAATATTTTACTTAAATTTTTAATAAATCCAATTATGTAGGATTATTATCTACTAATATTTAATACACTTAACAAACTAAATAGTAATACATAATAATATACGTAAGGCTTGCATATGGCTTGCATCCTACAAAGCACTTGGTTTAACGTCGCCAGCCTGACATACCATTTGTTTAGTTGGGTTGACTTAACATTAAAACTTCTTTAAATTGAGGTATGTGACCTTCATAATAATATTTCAAACGATGCACATTAACTTTAAATATCTTTCCAATGTTAGGATCTTTAATAACAACAGTTCCATAATGATAGACTTTAATCACTTTAAATGGTCCTAACCATCTAGATTTTAGTTTTCCTGGAAACAATCTCAATCTTGTATTATATAGTAGAACTTCTTGTCTAGGTTCAAATTTCTTTTTAACAATCTTTCGATCATGCCATATTTTTGTTTTCTCTTTATATAATTTTGCATTATCATATGCTTCATTTCTAATCTCCTTAAGTTTATTGAGTTGCAAAAATCTTTTCTCACCAGCATCCTTTAAATTAAAATTAAATTCTTTAATAGCCCAAAATGCTTTATGTTCTAATTCTACTGGTAAATGACATGTTTTTCCAAAAATCAATCTATATGAGGACATTCCTATAGGAGTTTTATAAGCAATTCTGTATGCCCATAATGATGTATCTAGTCCAGCAGACCAATAAAATTTATAAGGATTTACAGCTTTTTCTAAAATGTGTTTAATTTCGCGATTTAATATTTCTGCTAGACCACTAGTTTGAGAATGATAAACAATAGAGAATCTACGCATTATATCATATTTCTTGATTAATTTTTCAATTATCTTATTCTTGAAATGAGATCCTCTATCAGTAATGATTACTCTCGTCATTCCATATCTTATAAAAAATTTTTTAATTAAAAATTTAGAAATACTTCGAGTGTCACATCTAGGCACAACAATAGCTTCAATCCACTTAAACATATAATCAACATCAAGCAATATATATATATAAATTTCCAAATGAAGGCATAAATGGTCCCTTAAAGTCTAATCCCCACACATCAAAATATTCAACTTCTAATTTGTAATTTAGAGGCATTTCGTCTCTTCTAAAAATATTTCCTACTTGTTGACATCTATCACATGTTCTAATATATTCATTAACGTCTCTAAAAATAGTAGGCTAATAAAATCTAGCTTGCAAAATTTTATATGCAGTTCTATTTATTCCAAAATTTCTTCTAAATTCAGAATCATGGCATCTTTCAATTATATGTTTAGTTTCTTCATAAGACACACATCTTATAATAATTAAATCTTTACATTGTTTATATAAATATGGGTCATCCCAAAAATAGACTTTCAAATCATAGATAAATTTCTTTAATTGTGGATTCTTGATATCAGGTGGTAAAATGTCACTTACAATATAGTTTACTATATCAGCATACCACGGTAAATCCATTTCATAAATACTATATAAATGTTCATCAAGAAAGTTTTGTAAAATTTTATTTGCAAAATTAGTTAATATTTCTATTTCTATTCTAGACAAATGATCAACTATTTGATTATCATTTCCCTTTCTATCTACCACGGTAAAATCAAACTCTAGCAATAGAAGTATCCATCTAATTAATCTTGGTTTAGCATCCTTCTTTTTTATCAAGTATTTAATAACAGAATGATTTGTACGCACTATATAATTAGTTCCATTTAAATAAGATCTAAATTTATCAAAGGCGTAAACAATAGCTAATAACTCTCTTTCAATAGTAGTATAATTACTTTGAGCATTAATTAGAGTTTTACTAGCATAATATATAACTTTATAAACTTTGTCGTGCTTTTTTTCTAATACAACCCCAATAGCATAATCACTAGCATTGCACGTTATTTCAAATGGTTTCTCCCAGTAAGGGGGTACTATTATAGGTGCAGTGATTAATTTCTTCTTTGATAATTCAAATGCTGTTATGCATTCCTCATTAAAATATAATTTTGTATCTTATTCTAAAAGTTAGCAAAGAGGTTTAGTTATTTTTGAAAATTTTTCTATGTAGCATCTGTAAAAACCAGCATATCCTAGAAAACTTCTCAGCCCTTTAACATTATTAGGAGGTGGTAATTTTTCTATAACTTAGATTTTTACAGAATCTACTTCCATGCCTTTTTCAGAAATTTTATGCCCAAGAATAATACCTCCTGCAACCATAAATTGACATTTTTCCCAATTTAAGACTAGGTTGATTTTTTCACATATCTCCAAAACTTTTTTTAAATTATTAAGACATAACTCAAACGAAGTCCCAAATATAGAAAAATCATCCATAAACACTTCCATTCCATGCTTTATAAAATTGCTATAAATTGACATCATGCATCTTTGAAATGCTGCAGGTGCATTGCATAATCCAAAAGGCATTCTATCCAAAAGGCATTCTACATAT
>NW_018218850.1:386739-387050 GCF_001263595.1 Phalaenopsis equestris
TTTCTCTTGATCCTCTAGAGGATCCTCTAGAGCAATTGGAATTTGGTGATATCCGGTATATCCATCTAAAAAGCAATAGCATTTGATCTAGAACAGGCAAAGGAAAGTGATCTTTTCTAGTGGCCATATTTAGTTTTCTATAGTCAATACAAATTTGCCAACCAATTACTTGTCTTATTGGTATTAATTCATTTTTCTTATTTTTTTTAACAGTCACTCCATTCTTCGGAACACAATGAGTTGGGCTTACCCAAGCACTATTTGAAATAGGATATATAATTTCAGCATCTAACCTCCAGCATCTAACCACT
>NW_018218850.1:387122-388161 GCF_001263595.1 Phalaenopsis equestris
ACTTTAGGTTCATTTTAGGTTCATACTGTTCATCTAATAAAATTCTGTGCATACAAACTGAAGGACAGATTCCTTTAATATCTAATAAAGTCCATCCGAAAGCATTTTTATACATTTTCAACATCTCTATCAACTTTTGTTCAAGAATTTCAGTTAACTCAGAAGATATAATAACAAACAACGTAGATGACTCTCTTAAAAATACATATTTTAAATGGGCAGGTAATATCTTCAATTCAAGTTTAGGTGGTTTAATACTTGAAGGAATAAGATTTTTACTATCATTTTCCAGCAAGTCTAATGGTCTTCAAAATTGCCCTGAATATAATCTAAATCTTTATCTTTAACTTCATTTTCAATATAAAAAATTTCTCTTTGCTTTAATTTATCTTTGAATTCATTCTTAAACTGTTCATTACTTAGATAATCAGCTACTTCTATCCTGAAATATCGAAATATTCATTATCTTTTTTTATTGCAGAATATTTCATAGTATTCATTATCGTTTTTTATTGCAGAATATTTCATAGCTTTTGCTATATTAAATTTTACATCTTAATCATTAACTCTCATCATTAATTCTCCTGTTTGCACATCTATTACAGCTCTCCCTGTTGCGAGAAATGGTCTTCCTAAAATAATAGGAATCTCTCTATCTTCCTCCATATCCAATACTATAAAGTCTACAGGGAAAATAAATTTATCCACTTTTACTAATACATCTTGAGCACATCTTCTATAACTCTTTTTGGATAAGTTATTGATCGATCAGCTGACTGAAGAGTTACAGTAGTTGGGGAAATTTCTCCCAAATTTAAACTATTAAAAATTGATAAAGGCATAAGATTGATACTCGCTCCTAAGTCACATAAAGCTTTTCTGTAAAACTTTTCTTCAATTGCACAAGATATAGTAAAACTACCAGGATCTTTTAATTTTTTAGGAAGCTTTTTTTGAATAATAGCACTACACACTTCACTAAGTGCAACGGTCTCATGATCTGTAAACTTCCTTTTCTTGTTTAATACATCCTTCATAA
>NW_018218850.1:388171-397355 GCF_001263595.1 Phalaenopsis equestris
GGATTTCCAAAAATTTTGTAAATTGTTTATCTTTATTCTTCTGTTTCAGTCTTTGAAGAAATATAGGTAATGGTTTTTCTACAGGGCTCTGTGTTTGTTCATTTTCCTGTTGATCATTTTCCATTTCTTCCTTTTCTTCATCAACTTTAGTTTCTCTTTGGATCCTTGTTTCAACTTCTTTTCCACTTTGTAATTGAATAGCTTTAATTTGCTCTTTATTTTGATCTTTTGGATTAACTTCCACAGTACTTGGAAGAATTCCAGAATGTCTATTACTAAGTTCAATGACAATATGTCCTAATTGATTTTCAATATTTCTAATAGCAGCCCCTTGATTCTATATTTGATTTCCTATATTCAACATTAATTCTTCCATCATGACCTCCTTTTCTTTAACTTGAGGGTTAGGGTTGAAGTTTGAAGTTAAATCCTAAAGGATAATAAGGTCAAAAATTAGGATTTCCTTGATTGTTCAGATTTCCGGATGGATTCACCGAATTATTAAAATTATTCTAACTAAAATTATGGTGATTTTTCCAACCAGGGTTAAAATAGTTAGAATAGGGATTGTTATTTCAATTATTTATAACATTTAAAGTTTCGTAAGCTGATTGAGTATCAATAATTTGTCCTAGTGAATTCTCCTCTAATACTGGGGTTACTTGAGAATAATTTATTCGTATTTGATCAATCTTTTTAGAAATAGCAGCAATTTGAGATGCCAAAATAGACATTGCATCAGAATCATGAATACTAGCTACTCTCTTAGGTTTTACCCTTTCAGAGGGCCATTGAAAATTATTACTAGTCATTTCTTCAATTAAAGAATATGCTTCATCAAAAGGTTTTGAAATTAATGAACCTCCCGTAGTAGCATCTATAATAGATCTCAGTGATCCTACTAAACCATTGTAAAATGTTTGAATTATTAACCAAATTGGTAAAGCATGATGTGGAAATTTCCTAAGAGGATCTTAAATCTTTCTCAGGCTTGATATATCGATTCCCCTTCAAACTAACAAAAAGATGTAATATCATTTCTAAGCTTAGCGGTTTTCGAGGGAGAAAAATATTTAGCCAAGAATTTTTGTGATAGTTCTCCCCAAGCTCTAATAGATCCAAGTGCTAACAAATTTAACCAAGCCTTGGCTTTATCCCTTAATGAAAAAGAAAAAAGTCTAAGCCTAACATCATCATTAGACACTCTGTCAAATTTTAATGTAGCATAAATTTCAAGAAAACTAGCAAGATGTAAGTTAGGATCTTCAATAGGTGATCCTCCAAACTGATTATTTTGTACCATTTGGATAATAACAAGTTTCAGCTCAAATGAATTACCAGCAACATCAGGATTTTGAATAGTCAAGTGAAGTTCATTTGCTGTTCGATTCACATAATCTTTTAATGGTCTTTGTCGATTTTCATTTAGTGGATTATCTAAGTTTTTAACCATTTCTTGTAAATTTCTAATTTCTTTTTGTTATTTTCGAATTTTTCTAATAATCACTTATAATTAGGCTTTGAATTTAATCAAATACAAAATTTACTTAGCTTTAATTTCTCAGTTATTATATCACCTTTCTTCCTTCTTTCAAATCCCACCAAATCTGAGTCCCAGTCGCAAAAAAGCCATCGACTCTCCTCTCCTTGTTTTCTAAATATAGTTTGTTCAGTCAAGAACTGGAATTTGACATCTAATTTCTTTATAATTCAACCGTTACCTTCCCCGGGCAACGGTGCCAAAAACTTTATCCGACTTTTTTTGTTACGATAGATTGTGTTAAATTTAATTAAATATAATAAATTAATATTTGGATTCTACGTAAGTATACTTATCATTATCAAGTAATAATGGACTTTCTATTTAAGCCCCAAATATCGATCCTACGGGGAAGGTTTAAATTGGAAATGACAAATTTGCTAGAAAATTCATAGAAAGTCAATTAAAATCACTGTCATTAATTTCAATTGTTGAGACGTAATCAAAGTTAAATTTCTAAAATATTATCAGATTAAATATGCAAAATTTAAAACAGTAAATACTAATCCATTAACTATGTTTATGTAACGAAGATTCTTATGTGAAAAAACACCCTTCCCACTACAATGAGGCTATGGTAAAATCAGATGAGATAAATCTTCATAATATGTATTGTGCCAAATATGAGCAATTTTAATTCTTCTCTACCCTGATACAATGCATAGAAAATCATTGGTTAATCTCAGTGTTTAGTCCCTAAATTCGTGGCTAGGCTAGGAGGATACCGGCTCCCGAGGTTGATTTCTTTGAACTCATCCACCGTTGATTTAATTTCTTCTTCAAATTCAAGCAGAGCATCACCTATTAACTGATCTTGAGAGTCATCCTCCACAATAAGGCAATCCTTTTCCAATCCATTAGTAACAACTGTAAAAAATTTTGAGTCATCGATTGGTCCTACAGTACCAAATATGAGACCTTCTTTCGAGTTAGGAGTTTGACTTTTAAAATTCCATAATTTTCCAAATTTCTCAAAAAGTTGTAACCAAAAGGTAATTCCTTTGGCATTCGCTTTAGCACATATCCCTGTTGAATTAATTTTTATACACAAGGAGAAAAGTAACCAAAAGGTAATTCCACTAACTCATTAGAATCCTCTTCTAAATTTATATGATTTTCAAAATTAGTAGAAGGAGAAGTATGGTAAAACTTGATCAGCTTCAAACCATCACTATTGATATCATTAACCTCTAAACTCTCAACCTTTTGAGGGTAGATTGGAGTAAGGGTCATGACATTCACATAGTGGTTTATTCAATCATACATCGACTTATTCACATAGTGGTTTATTCAATCATACATCGACTCATATTCATCTTTCTCCACATCTTCTAAGGAAATTTCATACTGGGTTTCTTCTATTTTATCAGCATCATTTCTTCCTCGGAGCTTTCTTCATCAGAACTTCCTTCCATATCGATGTTGATGGGATGTTGATGGTTGACCTAGACCATTCAACAATTGTGATGATTCTTCCTCATCCATGCCCCCAGCCTCAATCTCGGGTATGGTCTAAAAGAACCTCTACTAGCTCGTTGTGAAGAAATGATAATAGATCATTGAAGTGGAGTTAAATGGCCTCTTCCTTGTGATTCTCCCGAATCTTTTACTTCATTTGTTATAATTTCACAAAAAAAGACATTTCCCTTTGGAGGTGCGTAGTAGGAGGTGTCTTCATGAATGCTCATTTCATGAACTGAAAATGGCTATAAATCTCCCTTGATACAATGTTCTTGACCTTCTTTGGAGGTGGAGGTAGCACTTCTTGAGTGACTTTTATTTTCCTTTATCCACTAGAGCTGACCTCAAGGGTAACACATTCCCACTCCTTAGATTTATTTTTGTGATTTCCCGACCCTTATAATAAATAGATAACATGAATGTGTTAATATTAATGTGTCAATATGATGATGTCCCGACCCTTATAAGTTTTCTACTCAACGAGGAAGAATATATAGAATTGATAGAATTATTACCAAAATTTAAGGATTGCTTTGCATGGATCTATAAAAAATGCCATGGCAGTCAACTGAAGTTGCAGTTCATAAGCTCGGGGTGGACAAAAATATGACCCCAATAAAACAAGCCCCTAAAAGAATGCGCCTCGAGATAGAACAACAAGTCATTTTTGAGGTAAGGAAGTTAATAGATGCTAACTTTGTAAGAGAAGAGCAATACCCCACTTGGTTAGCTAACATTGTGCCAACTAAGAAGAAAAATGGACAAATTTATGTTTGTGTCGACTTCAGAGATTTAAACAAAGCATGTCCAAAAGATGAGTTTCCATTACCCATACCAGAATTAATGGTGGACATCACATCGATACATGTGATTTTCTCTTTCATTGATGGATCATCAAGTTATAACTAAATCAAGATGATTTCAAAGGATGCAGCACTTATAGCCTGTAGAATGCCGATTGGGATCTTTTGTTACACATTGATGTCATTCGGGTTAAAGAACGCCGGAGCAACATATCAACGAGCTATGAAAAGATCTTTGACAACCTCATTCACAACCAAGTGGAGTGCTATGTGGATGATTTGGTCATCAAAATAAAACAAAAATAGACCATTTATACAATTTGAGGATCATGTTTGAACGATTATGACAATATGATCTTATGATGATAATATAATCCAAAGATGCATCCCTTAAAATGCGTCTTCGGCGTCACCTCTGGGAAATTTTTAGGATTCGTTGTTCATCATCAGGGAATCAAGATCGACCCAGAAAATATTAAAACTATCTTGGAAATGCCTTCTCTTAAAACCTTGAAACAACTACGCTCCTTCAAAGGAAAGTTGGCATATATGAGACGATTTATTTCTAATCACTCAAGTAGGTGTCAACCCTTCTCGACATTTATTAAGAAAGATGCAAAATTCATTTGGGAAGAGAAATGTCAATGGCCCTTTGAGGATGTTAAGCAATACTTAATGACACCTTCTATTTTGGCAGCCCCTATCCCGATAAAATCATTCATACTTTATAGCGCGACCGTATACGACTCTCTCGTAGCCCTATTAACTCAGGTCAATGATGAGGGTAAGGAAAATGTGCTTTACTGCTTAAGTCACCATCTATAATACCAATGGAGGTAAAGTATCAGCCTATTGAGAAGCATTGTCTAGCCTTATTTTTTACTGCCCAAAAGCTTAGGCATTACATGCTTTCTCGAAAGATTACCCTTATTTTGAAAGTTAATCCATTGCAATATTTGATGACCCGACCAATAGTTTCTAGATATTTAACAAGGTAATTGATGATTTTATTGCAATTTGATATAACTTTTCTTTCCCTTTACACTATCAAAGGATAGATTTTAGCAGATTTTCTCGCAGCGCACCCACTTCCAACTGGGTCAGATGAACATATACTACAAAGAAAACTTCCCAATATTAGACATTGGGAAATGTATTTCGATGGGGCTTCATTAACCAGGAAGGATAAAGGATCAGAAATGGTTGTACCAGGCAAAGCATGAATTAGGCTGATTTTCATCACACTAGATAAGGATATGTTGAGATTCTCCCATCACCTGACAGAGCAGTGTACAAATAATGATGTAAAATATAAAGCATTGTACACTATCCTTATAACTATTAGAGGTGCTTAATTAAAGGATATGATGATGTCTGGGGTTGGTGCTCAAGAACCAATATTTCAGGGATAATCTTATCTTTGGGATTAGAATCTATAAAATTATTTATAAGTACCCAATATATTTGTGTAGTGATTCCCTTAAAAATTGGAAGTAAGTTAGTCAGATGCAATGATTTAAAGGAAGAATTGACCTTATTTATCATGTGTGTTTGTGTTTGTGTTACAATAATATAAAGATTTGGAGAACACATAAATATATATATTCCTATGTCGATACCTATTCTGCTTGTTAGACATTTCTTTCCATTTTATCGAGCATGTTTTAATTTAGACTTACCTTCTATTGTATATTGGTTTGTCATAATGATTACTTGTAGATTTTTATATAGATATGATTTCTAAACTATTCTTCTTCCTGCTTATATTTTCTATATTGAATGTTATATATGTTTAAAATCATGTTTAGAGATAGGAAGAAAAAAAAATTTTTAAAGTTAGTATACTTCCTTTTAGTTTAAAATAAATTTTTAAAGTTAGTATACTTCCTTTTAGTTTAAAATTTTCTTAAACATGTTTTAGGATAGATTTACTTTCTCCTGCGGTCATTCTATCTTGATTATGCACGTATTTAAAAATTTAAGTTTGGGGGAAAAAAATTTTTCATTTAAAAATAAGTAAGCTAAATTTTATTTGTCCTCAATTAACTATATTTTTAAAATTAATTTAACATGACCTTGGATATTAGAGTTTAACTTTTAATGACTATATTTATGTTTGCAAATATTATGGTAAATTTAGGTAAATTTAGGTAAAAATTTAGGTAAAATTTTTTAATAACAAAAAGCAATTCTAAAGTTAAAGATATTTGGTATGAAAGGATAAGAGTATGTTTTTATTTTTAAAGTAAAGGAAATTATATTTTTGAAGTATTAAGAATTTTAGAGTTTCATGTAAGAAGGAAAGAATGAGACTTTATGAAAAATCATCAAAACTAATATGCATTTATAAATGGAAGAAGGTAAAAAGTTTTAACTTTAAGAAAAGGATAGTGCAGTTCAAAATTATTAAAGACTATCCAGATATAGTAATCCTCACTTGAAAAAGAAAAGAAAAGAAATGATTAAAATGATCCTGAAAAAAAAGAGAAGAGAAGAAAAAGAAAAAGAAAAGAAAAGAAAAAAGAATGTGAGGAGAAGCTTGAGGAGATGCCTAATAAAAAATTGGCCTCACTTAAATCAACATAAGGAAAATGCTTTATTACATTTTCTAAACTTGTATTGCAGTATTATTAGCATTACTAGTAAATTTTTCATGAAGTTCTTTTTCATATGAATGTTCTAAGTATCATTGATATGACAATATGCAATTTTTCTTGAAATGAATAGATATTCAGATATCTTAAATTTGATTAGTAAGTACTCTTAGACTTAGAGTTTGAATCTAAGTTATTAAATATTTTTATTAAATTTTACTATTTTATTTATTGTGCTAAATTGTAGAATTTTATAATTTAATCTCTATCATAAGTCATATTTTTATGTAGTAAAAGAGTTACTTATGGACAAGTAACGTTTAAGTTTAGGGGATTTTGATGATACGCCTAAAAATTACCTACTTTTCATATATATTTTATAATCAATTTTAATGATTTTTAATGATATTACACTTTAAAGGAAGGTATTTTGCATATTGTTGGTTTCACATACAAGAAATGAACTTTTGGATAAAATGAAGCAAAAATGGTGTAATTCGGAGTAAAAAAAGCCAAGAAAGAAAATTTTGACTTGACACATTTGGATATGTCTTGCTATGCTTAATATACTTTACATTTTTTAAATGTTTTTGAATGAAATTATACTTTAAAGAAAGGTATTTTCATGCTTATTTTGTAGGTATATCTGTTAGTATATTTGGAGCAAAAAGGAAGCAATAAGGGCCAAAATTTGTGCAGGGCAAAATAGAGCTGAAACGAAGGAAAATGGTGGAGCTACAACAGAGTGGCGCATGATGCGTCAAACCAGTGTATGATGCGCCAAATTCCAGAGAACTGGTGCATGATGCACTAGAACTAGCACATGATGCGCTAGAACTGGTGCATGATGCCCCCGAATTTGTGCATGATGCGTCAGAGATGACTTTTGAAGAAAAAGGTGGTTCAGGACAAATTTTGGGCAAATTTTCAAAGGGACACTTGTTCTAAACACCTCTTAAAGTGATTCAACGCATCTAGATACTTTGGAAGGTTCTTTTATGAAGGGATATGTCTCTTGGATCAATGAACATGCCTTTTGAATTCAAAAGAGCAGACTTTTAGATAAAATTTTTGAGATAATTTTGAATTCTATTTGGAGGGAGGTAGCCTTTTATAAAAGAGAGGCAAGTATAGGACTATAAGAGGAGTTTTAGGGCGTGCGTGTGTGTGTGTGTGTGTGTGTGTGTGTGTGTGTGTGTGTGTGTGTGTGTGTGTGTGTGTGTGTGTGTGTGTGTGTGTTGTGAGAGTAAGAGGAAGAAGAAGGCAAGAGAGAAAAAGCCAAGGGCTTGAAGATTTTTTTAGGGATTGTAAGAGGAGAGGGAAGGTGACAGATTTCTTCTTCAGTACATTTCTAGGAGAGAAATGAGAGTGCTTATAAGGAGAAAAAAACTTGAGGAGAGAAAAACTTGAAGAGAACTTCTATGGATTTTCTTGGGAAGGATTGTGAAATAAATTGTCTTTTATTTCTTTTGTATTATAAACTTGTATTATAAACTTATTTTTAAACTTATTTTTATATATGAAATTTGTGTTTTATCATATTCTTCTTGTGAATTTTGAGTAGTCTTCTTTATCCTTTTCCCTTCTTTGAGATTTGGTTTTGTGAAGAATTGATTTTGTTTTTTATAGTTTTTAATGTCAATAATTTGTGAAGATTTGAACTCGGATCTTCACTTACTTTTCGATCTAGACAATTGAAATGTTAAAATGTGTTCAAAAATATAAGTTCTGAAAGGGCTATATTTTCTATAACATGAGGAGAGTCACATTTGATTTCATGAGATAATATTTCATCCATGGGGTTGAGTGCAAATAAATAGGGAAATATACTTTGTTGGATGCAGAATTAGAGATTTTAACATGAAAGATTAAAATCCCCAATTTAGTCCAGTTGATTGGAAACTGATGCGAGATTGTTAGCCCTCATGTGAGGGAGTAGTGTGATCTCTGAAGTGGCAGTCAATATCTGATACACAAAAAATATATGCATTTTTAAACCCATATTTTATACCTATTTTTGATTATATTTCACTTTAATGGAAGGTATTTTGATTGTTTCTTGCAAGTTATTGATTTTTAGGGCATAAAACAAAAAGAAAGAAAAAAGGATGAAATTTGGAGTCAAAATGATGTTTTTGAAGAAATGCTCAGCGCTGCCGGCAGCGCCGAGAGCAGAGCTGACGGTGTAGAACAAATTAATGCAGACATTTTTTACTCAGTACCGACAGCGTCAGACTAGCACGGACGGTGCCAAAGGTGGTGTAGACCCTGTTTCTTGAAGGTTCAATGTATTTGGATGATTTTTGAAGAGTTTTTGGAGGAACCTCTTGGAGAACCGACCTTGGGCTCTATTTGGGGTCGAATTTCATTAAAAAAGCGATCCTCTACATTTTTCACTCGTCTACTTTCTTTTTTTGCACCACATCATTCCATTCCACTTCCATATTGAAGTCAATTAGTGGTTTTGTTTTCATAGTTTAGAGTTTTTGTGGTGAGATTTACTGTGAAACTTTCTGTAAGAGCGTTGGAGAAGGAGAAAGGTGAGAGATATCTTCTTCCTGCATTTTTAAGGAAAGGCTACAAGAATTTGCTTTGAGAAAGAGTTTTCAAATAAGTATTGTTTGTTTATCAGTGTTATATGACTTTCTTTTATATATGAAATTTGTGTTTTGTTATTTCTTTCTCATGAAGTCTGAGTAATTCTCTCCATCTTTCTCCTTATTCTGAGATATGGTGAAATGAATATATAATATGAATGTGCAATATTAAAATATAAAATAAATTGT
>NW_018218850.1:397615-398934 GCF_001263595.1 Phalaenopsis equestris
TATGCACTGTATCAGGGTAGAGAATTAAAATTACTCCTATTTGGCACAATACATATTATGAACATTTATCTCATCTCATTTTACCATAGCCTCATTGTAGTAGGAATGATGTTTTTTCACATAATAATCTCTATTACATAAATATAGTTAATAGATTAGTATTTACTGTTTTAAATTTTGCATATTTGATTTGATAATAGTTTAGAAATTTAATTTTGATTACTTCTCAACAATTGAAATTAGTGATCAATTGAAATTAGTGAAAATTAGTGACAGTAATTTCAATTGACTTTCTGTGAATTTCCTAGAAAATTTGTCATGTCCAATTTAAACCTTCCCCTTAGGATCAATATTTTAGACTTAAATAGAAAGTCCATTATTACTTAATTATGATATGTATACTTGCATAGAATCCAGATATTAGTTGATTATATTTAATTAAATTTTACACAATCTATCGTAATAAAAAAGTCGGATCAAGTTTTTGGCGCCGTTGCCGGGGAAGGTAACGGTTGAATTAAATAGTTTTGATAAATTAGGAAATTTAGAGATAATATATATACCATAAAAATTGTTATTATTAAAAAAAATAATAAAAAAATTAAAAATAAAATATCCAAAAAGAAATATTTTTATTTAAGTGTTTTACTTTGCTTGCGTTATTTGTTTATGCGAAATATTGGACCTAAAGGTTTAGTACCTTATGATTCAGAATTAGAACTTTTTTTAAAAAAATTTGAAAACAAGAATGAGAAATTAAAAATTTACAAGAAATGGCAAATAACTTAGATAATCCAATAATTGAAAATCGACAAAGACCTTTAAAAGATTTGCGAATTCGACAACAGATGAACTTCACTTGACTATTCAAAATTCTGATGTTGCTGCTAATTCATTTGAGCTTAAACCTGCTAATATCTAAATTTACAAAATGATCAGTTTGGAGGATCACCTACTGAAGATCCTAATTTACATCTTGCTAGTTTTCTTAAAATTTGTGCTACATTTAAAAATGTCGGAGCGTCTAATGATGCTATTAGGCTTAGACTTTTTCCTTTTTCATTAAGGGGTAAAGCGAAGGCTTGGTTAAATTTGTTAGCACCTGGATCTATTAGAACTTGGAGAGAACTATCACAAAAATTCTTGGCTAAATATTTTCCACCCTCGAAAACCGCTAAGCTTAGAAATGATTTTATATCTTTTTTTTACATAACATCATTTTGTCAGATTGATGGAGAGTTGATATATGAAGCTTAGGAAAGATTTAAAGATCTTCTTAGGAAGAATAATGCAGAAAAAAGAATAATTTCATTCATAGG
>NW_018218850.1:398968-406854 GCF_001263595.1 Phalaenopsis equestris
TTATAGATGTTGCTGCGGGTGGTTCATTAATGTCAAAACCTTTTGATGAAGCATATTCTTTAATTGAAGAAATGACTACTAATAATTTTCAATGGACCTCTGAAAGGGTAAATCCTAAGACAGTAACTAGTATTCATGATTATGATGCAATGTCTATTTTAGCATCTTAAATTGCTGCTATTTCTAAACAAATTGATCAAATGAGAATAAATTATTCTCAAGTACCCCTGATACACCTAAAATATATAGTATTTTTAGACACATTTTTATACCTATTTTTGAGATATTGCACTTTAATGGAAGGTATTTTTGTGTTTTTCTTGCACATGCAAGCAAAATGGAAAAAATGCTTAAAGCAGTGAAAAAGGATTACATTTGGAGCAAAATGGTGAAAAATTGTGCAAATAAGTTTTGGCGCCTAAGCGTCCGATCCAACGCTTAAGAGCTGGTTAAACAGAGAAGGCCACGCCTAAGCGCCGAGACCCCGTGCTTAAGCACTAGTGGCAGTTACTAGTTGAGCAAAATCAATTTTCATGAATTTCAAAGAGGTTTTTGAGACACCCATTGGCTTAATAGGTGGTTGTAACAACCATGGACGAAAATTATCATGAAAGGATGCATCTTTTGGGAAAATACATCGAATCAAGACACATTTTGAAGAGATTCTAAGGCACCTCTTGGAAAATAAAGAAAGAAGAAAGAGAGGACTTAGAAAAGAGTCCTGAAAATATTGGCAAGTTTTGAAAGTTCTTTTCTAGGGAGTTAATTCGAAGAGCTTTTTAGGAACCACTTCTTATTTACTTTATCCTTTTCGTTATTTTGTTTTGAGTGATTGTAAAAGAGAAGAGATTCAAAGGAACTTCAAGAGTTTGGTGGAGGACTTGAGATAAGTATTTATCTTTTTATTTTAGACTACTTTTGGTATTAATCGAGACTTGTTGTTTGTTTGACAATGATTTTTTCTTTTAAACTAAAGTGTGGTTTTGTTTTCTACATGGATTCTGAGTAGTTCTATTTTCTCCATGAATTATGAGTATTTTTCTTTATCTTTCTTCTTAAAATGATAAGTATTTAAGTTTTGGATGGAAGTTGTGGAGATTATTGATCTTTAATGTTGGAAGAGGTTGTGATGATTTAAATCCATGCACTTCATTTACTTCTTGATTTGGTCAATCCAGCTATTTAAATTTGTTGTGAGAACATGTAAGAACCAGGCTCATATTTTCTCAGTCAACAATTGGAAAGAATCACATGAGGTTGTATAAATTAGAATGTAGTTCATATGACTGAGTGCAGATAAATAGGGAAATTTTCATTGATGGGTGTAGAGTTCGAGGACTTTAAAGTGACAGGTTAAAGCCCCCAACTTTGTTTATTATTTTAGGTTCTGATACGAGAATCTTAGCCCCTAGGTGGAGGGAATCAAGGGAACTCTAGAGTGAGAGCTAGTATCTTCCCTGCCTAACCGATCTTCAGAACTATTCAGACTTTAAATTAGCCAATGTTCTTTGTAGCATCTCTAGTAAGGGTAAAAAATATTATTGCTCCTATTTAGCACAACACAATTTGCATACTTCCACAACAGAAATCCTATGCTTATTACTGATTCATGATAAGAATAAAAATATTTCCATATTAAGTACTTTTTTTCTACAAAAACTTTAATTATCTTTTTTTTTGTTTCGTTTAAATATCAAAATATATCAAAAATATTTTAATTTTTAAATTCGTGCAATTTTTTTTTTAATTTAAGTAATTATCTTTTTAAAAATAGAAAAACTTTCTAAAAAGTGCATACTGCATAATCTTCCCTGTGGGTTTGATATTCAGGTCTTAATCAAAAAGTCCTATATTACTTGATAGCGATACGTATACTTGCGTAGTATCCCAATATAAATATATATAAATTTAAAAGTTAAATTCTTATTTTCTTCAAAATCAACTTTTTTGGTTTTGTTGCAAAATAAAGAAATATAAGTGAAAAATATCATCAGAACTATTGTTATACTGTGCATAAGCATTAAGTATTCAAGGATCAAGTTTTTGGTGCCCTTGTCGGGGATTAAAATCTTCAAGTAGTGGTGTCAACTTCATAAATCCTTACATATACAAAATATCGGCATCATCCTCCAGTATTAGGAGAGAATTCACTAGGACAGATTATTGATACTCAAACATCTTGTGAAACTTTAAATGCTATAAATAATTGAAATACCAATCCCTATTCTAACTATTTTTACCTTTGTTGGAAAAACCACCCTAATTTTAGTTGGAATAATTATAATAATTCAATGAATCCAGCAGGAAATCTGAAAAATCAAGGAAATCCTAATTTTTGACCTTATTATCCTCCGGGATTTAACTCCAACCCTAACCAAAAAGTTAAGGAAAAGAAGTTGACGATGGAAGAAGTAATGTTGAATATGAGAAATCAAATACAGAATCAAGGGGATGCTATTCGAAGTATTGAAGTTCAATTAGGACATATTACTACTGCACTTAGTAATAGACCTTTTGGAATTCTTCCAAGTACTGTGGAAGTTAATCCAAAAGTTTAAAATAAAGAGCAAATTAAAGTTATTCAATTACAAAGTGGAGAAGAAGTTGAAACAAGGATCCAAAGAGAAACTGAAGTTGATGAAGAAAAGGAAGAAATAAACAATGATTAGCAGGAAAATGAACAAACACAGAGCCCTGTAGAAAAACCATTACCTCTGTTTCCTCAAAGTCTGAAACAGAAGAATAAAGATAAACAATTTACAAAACATTTGGATATCCTTAAGAAGTTAACGATAAATATTCCTTCTGTTGAACCTTTGGAACAAATGCCAAGTTATGCTAAATTTATGAAGGATGTATTAAACAAGAAAATGAAGTTTACAGATCATGAGACTGTTGCACTTAGTGAAGAGTGTAGTGCTATTATTCAAAAAAAGCTTCCTGAAAAATTAAAAGATCCTGGTAGTTTTACTATACCTTGTGCAATTGAAGAAAAGTTTTACAAAAAATATTTATGTGATTTAAGAGCCAGTATCATTCTTATGCCTTTATCAATTTTTAAAAGTTTAGATTTGGGAGAAATTTCCCCAACTACTGTAACTCTTCAGTTAGCTGATTGATCAATAACTTATCTAAAAGGATTTATAGAAGATGTGGTAGTAAAAGTGAATAAATTTATTTTCCCTATAGACTTTATAGTATTGGATATGAAGGAAGATAAAGAGATTCCCATTATTTTAGGAAGACCATTTCTCGCAACAGGGAGAGCTGTAATAGATGTGTAAAAAGAAGAATTAATGATGAGAGTTAATGATCAAGAAGTGAAATTTAATATAGCAGAAGCTATGAAATATCCTACAATAGAAAAAGATAATAAATGTTTCAGGATGGAAATAGCTGATTATCTAAGTAATGAGCATTTTAAGAATGAATTCGAAGATAAATGAAAGCAAGGAGAAATTTTTGATACTGAAAATAAAGTAAAAGAAGAAGATTTAGATTATATTCAGGGCAAATTTGAAGCATTAAACTTGCTGGAAAATGATGGTAAAAATCTTATTTCTTTAAGTATTAAACCACCTGAACTTGAATTGAAGATATTACCTACCCATTTAAAATATGTATTTTTAGGAGAGTCATCTATATTGCCTATTATTATATCTTCTGAGTTAATTGAAATTTAGGAACAAAAGTTCATAGAGTTGTTGAAAAAGTATAAAAATGCTTTTGGATGGACTTTAGCAGATTTTAAAGGAATTAGTCCTTCAATTTATATGCACAGAGTTTTATTAGATGAACAGTATGAACCTAAAGCAGATCCTCAGAGAAGATTAAACCTAAGAATGAAAGAAGTTGTTAAATAAGAGATTTTAAAGTCGTTAGATGCTGGAATTATATGTCCTATTTTAGATAGTGCTTGGGTAAGCCCTATTCACTATGTTCCGAAGAAAGGATGAGTGAATGTTGAAGAAAATGAGGAAAATGAATTAATACCAATAAGACAAGTAACTGGTTGACGAATTTGTATTGACTATAGGAAACTAAATATGGAAACCATAAAATATCATTTTATTTTGCCCTTTCTAGATCAAATGTTAGATAGATTGGCTAGAAACAAATACTATTGCTTTCTAGATGGATATACCAGATATCACTAAATTCCAATTGCTCTAGAGGATCAAGAGAAAATAACATTTACAAGCCCATATGGAACATTTGCTTTTCGTAGAATGCCTTTTGGATTATGCAATGCACCTGCAACATTTCAAAGATGCATGATGCCAATTTTTAACAATTTTATAAGAGCATGGAATGGAATATAGAGCATGGAATGGAAGTTTTTATGGATGATTTTTCTGTATTTGGGATTTCTTTTGAGTTATGTCTTAATATTTTAGAAAAAGTTTTGGAGATATGTGAAAAAATCAACCTAGTCTTAAATTGGGAAAAATGCCAATTTATGGTTGCAGAAGGTATTGTTCTTGGGCATAAAATTTCTGAAAAAGGCATAGAAGTAGATCCTACAAAAATCCAAGTTATAGAAAAATTACCACCTCCTAATAATGCTAAAGGGGTGAGAAGTTTTCTAGGACATACTAGTTTTTACAGGCGCTACATAAAAAATTTTTTAAAAGTAACTAAACCCCTATGCCAACTTTTAGAAAAAGATATAAAATTTGATTTTAATGAGGAATGCATAACAACTTTTGAATTATTAAAGAAAAAAATTAATCACTGCGCCTATAATAGTACCACTTGACTGGGAGAAACTATTTGAAATAATGTGTGATGCTAGTGATTATGCTATTGGGGTTGTATTAGGACAAATACACGAAAAAGTTTTTAAAGTTATATATTATTCTAGTAAAACTCTAAATAATGCTTAAATTAATTATACTACTACTGAAAGAGAGTTATTATCTATTGTTTATACCTTTGATAAATTTAGATCTTAATTAATTGGAACAAAATGCATAGTACATACAAATCATTCTGCTACTAAATACTTAATGCAAAGGAAGGATGCTAAACAAAGATTAATTAGATGGATACTTTTATTGTAAGAGTTTGATTTGTTGTGGTAGATAGAAAGGGAAATGATAATCAAATAGCTGATCATTTGTCTAGAATATAAATAGAAATATTAACTAATTTAGTAAATGAAATTTTAAAAAATTTCCCTGATGAACATTTTTATAGTATTGAAGAAATGGATGTACCGTGACATGCTGATATAGTAAACTATATTGTAAGTGACATTCTACCACCTGATATCAAGAATCCACAATTAAAGAAATTTATCTATGATTCGAAAGAATATTTTTGGGATGACCCATATTTATATAAACAATGTAAAGATTTAATTATTAGAAGATGTGTGCCTTATGAAGAAACTCAACAGATAATTGAAAGATGTCATGATTATGAATTTGGAGGACATTTTAGAATAAATAGTACTACATATAAAATTTTACAAGTTGGACTTTATTGGCCTACTATTTTTAGAGATGTTAATGAATATATTAAAAAATGCGATAGATGTCAAAAAGTAGGAAATATTTCTATAAGAGACGAAATGCCTCTAAATTACCCATTAGAAGTTGAAATTTTTTATGTGTGGGGATTAGACTTTATGGGACCATTTATGCCTTTATTTGGAAATTTATATATATTACTTGTTGTTGATTATATGTCTAAATGGATTGAAGCTATTGTTGTGCCTAGATGTGATGCTCGGAGTGTTTCTAAATTTTAAATTAAAAATAGTTTTACAAGATATGGAATGACGAGAGTAATCATCACTAATGGAGGATCTCATTTCAGGAATAAGAGAATAAAAAATTGAATCAAGAAATATGATATAATGCATATATTCTCTACTACTTATCATCCTCAAACTAGTGGTCTAGAAGAAATATTTAATCGTGAGATTAAATGCATTTTAAAAATAGCTGTAAATCCTTATAAATTGGATTAGTCTGTTATACTGCATTATGGGCATACATAACTGCTTTTAAAACTCCTATAGGAATGTCCTCATATAGATTGATTTTTGGAAAAACATGCCATTTACCAGTAGAATTGGAACATAAAGCATTTTGGGCTATTAAAGAATTTAATTTTAATTTAAAGGATGCTGGGGAGAAAAGGTTTTTGCAACTCAATGAACTTGAGGAGATTAAAAATGAAGTATATGATAATGTGAAAATCTATAAAGAAAAAATGAAAATATGGCATGATAAGAAGATTGTTAAGAAGAAATTTGAACCTGGATAAGAAGTTATACTATATAATACACGATTGAGATTGTTTCTAGGGAAACTAAAATCCAGATGGTTAGGACCATTTAAAGTGATTAAAGCATATCATTATGGAACTGTTGTTATTAAAGATCCTAACACTGAAAAGATATTTAAAGTTAATGGACATCGTTTGAAACATTATTATGGAGGGCACATACCTCAATTTAAAGAAGTTGTAATGTTAAGTCAACCCAACTAAATAAATGGTATGTCGGGTTGACGACGTTAAACTAAGCACTTTGTGGGAGGCAACCCATACTTATATTGCTATGTATTACTTTTTAGTTTGTTAAGTGTCTTATATATTAGTAGATAATAATCTTACATAATTGCATTTATTATTAATTAAGTCAAACATTTACATTGGAGGAAAATTTGGAATCGAATTGAATAAAAAAATGAAAATTGCAATTTTTGCCACTGGCGCCGACAACGCCCTAGATAACGGACATCAGCACCGGCCGCGCTAATCGGGGGCGCCGACTAAGGGACAATTTTAGATGACTTTTGGCGGGTTTTAGCACAATTTCACTTCATAATAACCGTCAGGACGAGTTTAAAAGGACTATAAACATCCTTGGATGCCTACCTAGAAATATCCTTAGACGCCTATTAACTTCCTATTTATGGATTTCATGGCTTCCAATTCTAGAAATACTTTGAGGTATGGAACTTTCAACGAAAGAAAGTTTATTAGTTTTGACGCGTAGCGATTATACAATAAAGTTATTACAAAGATGAGATTGATCAAGGAAAGAGGATTTGTTAATCATGGAGTGATCAATCCTTCTGGTCCGATTGATAAAATCATTCTGCAAAGGCATTGGGAAGTTCTGTGTTACACTACGTCTATGGTTGTCGTATCTATGGTGAAAGAGTTTTATGCAAACTTACATGGAATTACTCAAGGCGTTGTCTTCGTACGAGGTAAGGCTGTACCATTTACTCTTGCAAGGATTAATGAATTGTATATGATAGACAACATTCCATTCTATCATTATACATTTTCATTCCTACACGAGATTTGATGCAAGACGTGTATAATCTTATGACGGATGAAAGCATATGTGGGAGATACGAGACGAAGGATATGTTAGTTTCTGCACTTCATTACTTAATCTAATTTCAAAACAATGGCATTTCTTTATTGCTGCAAAATTACTCCCTACCATGAAGATTAGTAGAGTCACAAAAAAAGTGCTATTTTGAATTATTGCATTCAAATGGAAAAACCCATTGATATAGGATCTATCATATTTACATCAGTTACGGGTATTATTATGAATGGGTCATTTTATGGACTTGGGCATCCTTCCACAATTTTCCTACTTTGCAGTCATTCTGAAGTTCCATATGAATGTTGGGAAAAAGTTTTATTACCTTGGGAGCCCATGATTCCAATTGATGATAATTATGTTGGGAATGGGAATGAAGTATTAGATACTATCTTAGATGACTCATCACATGCTTCAACTCCATCGATGCCACCAACAGTTGGAAGTTCAATTGTTGTAGGAAAGAAATTGAAGAAAATTGAAAGAGAACTTTAGAGTATTACGAATGCAATAGGAGATCTTAAGTACC
>NW_018218850.1:409394-432480 GCF_001263595.1 Phalaenopsis equestris
AAAATTTTAAATTTAATATGACCTTTGGTATTAGAGGTTAACTTTGGATAACTATATTTATGTTTCTAAATATATAGTAAATTTAAGTAAAAATTTTCAATAATAAAGGTTAATTCTAGGGGCTATAATATTTGGTGAAAGAGAATAAGACCATGTTTTTCTATTTTTAGTAGAGAAAATTTGTATTTTTGAAGTATTAAAAATATTAAAAGATTCATGTAAAAAGTTTTTAACTTTAAGAAGAAGATAGTGAAGTTCAAAATCATTAAAGACTATCCAGATATAGTAATCCTGACATTTAAAAAAAAAGAAGAAAAGAAGGAAAGAAAAGAAAATTAAAAATGATCCTGAAAAGAAATGAAAAAAAAAGAGAAAAAAAATAATATATGGGGAGAAGCTTAAGGAGATGCCTAAATTAAAAATTGGCTTCACATGAATCAACTTAAGGAAAAAGACTTGAACACATTTTCTAAACTTTTTATTTGAATGTTAACTTAATTATTAATAAATTTTTATGAATTTTTTTTCATATGAATTTGCTAAGTGACTTTAATATAACAAATTGCACTTTTTCTTGAAAGAAATAGAGAATCAGAAACCTTAGAATTAATTATTAAACATCTCTACATTGTGTGTATAGTTTTGTGACAGCGTTTAGTATTGTGGCTTGATTTAGACGCTGATTTATAATTAGTTTGTTTAATATGTGTGATTGTGTAATTAAACATTGTGTTTGTAAATAGTGTACTTTCATATATAAAAGTTAGTTTGTTGTTGTTGGTGAAAAGTTGTGTTGGTGAAATGTTTTTTTTTTTTTGTGAAATCTTGTTAAAAAAAATATGTGTTTAAAATACTATAAATTTTGGAGTAAGTCGATAGGAAATTGAAAATTAAAAAAAAATTAAAATATGAAATTTTTGGGCCTTCAGCACCGACGGTACCAATGGCAGCACCAACGACGCTGAACAAATGATGTTTCTGAAGAGATGCTCAGCACCGACAGCGCCAACGGCGCAGAACAAATTAACGCGGAGATTTTTTACCCAGCGCCGACGGCGCCAGACCAGGGCAGATGGCACCAAAGGCGGTGTAGACCTTATTTCTAGAAGGTTTAATGTATTTGGATGTTCATATTTTTTAATGTAGTAAAGGAGTTACGTGAGGACAAGTAACATGTAAGTTTGGGGGATTTTGATACACCAAAAATATATGCATTTTTAGACCCATATTTGATACCTATTTTTGATGATATTGCACTTTAATGGAAGGTATTTTGATGTTTTCTTATAGGTTGTTGATTTTTAGGGCTTAAAGTAAAAAGAAAGCAAAAAGGATAAAATTTTGAGTCAAAATGACGTTTTCGAAGAAATGCTCAGCGCCGAAAGCGCCGAGGGCAGCGCTGACGGTACAAAACAAATTAACGTGAAGATTTTTTACTCAGCGCCGACGGCGCCAGACCAGGGCAGATGGCACCAAAGGCGGTGTAGACCTTATTTCTAGAAGGTTTAATGTATTTGGATGATTTTTTGAAGAGTTTTTGGAGGCACCTCTTGGAGAACCGACCTTGGGCTCTATTTGGGGCCAAATTTCATCAGAAAATTCACTCCTCTACTTTCATTTGTCGCACCACATCATTCCATTCCATTTCCATATTGGAGTCAATTAGTGATTTTTTTTCATAGTTTAGAGTATTTATCGTGAGATCTAGTGTGAAACTTTTTGTAAGAGTGTTGGAGAAGGAGAAAAGTGTGAGATATTTTCTTCCTGCATTTCTAAGGAAAGGCTACAAAGTTTTTGCTTTGAGAAAGAGTTTTCAGATAAGTAATGTTTGTTTATCAGTGTTGTATGAACTTTCATTTATAAATGAAACTTGTGATTTGATATTTCTTTCTCATGAAGTAGTTATTTCTTTCTCATGAATTCTGAGTAGTTCCCTCTATCTTTCTCCCTACTATGAAATATGGTGAAATCAAGAGATAATGTGAATCTGTCAATATTAAATTGTAAAGTAAATTATGATGATTTTTCAACTCTGAACTTAATTTACTTTTTAATCTCGCCAATTAAATTGTTAAAATGTGTTGTGAAACATATGACCCGGGAAATGGAGTATGAGTTCTACAATAGAGTAAGGATCACTTTTGATTCCTTTTGATTCCATGAAGGAGAAGATTCCATGAAGGAGAACATCGTTTATGGAACTAAGTGCAAATAAATAGGGAAATATTCTTTTTTGGGTGTATAATTGGTTAACCTTTAGGGTGACAGACTAAAATCTTCAATTGAGTCTTAGTGTTTAAAAACTGAAGCAAGAGCTAGCCTTTAGGTGATGGGAAGAGGGAGCTCTAAAGTGGAAGCCGGTATCCTCGTAGCCTAGCCACGGATTTAGAAACTAAACACTGAGATTAGCCAATGGTTTTCTATGCCCTGTATTTGTATTAGGGTAGAGAATTAAAATTTCTCCTATTTAGCACAATACATATTATGTGCATTTATCTCATCTCATTTTACCATAGTCTCATTGTACTGAGAATGATGCTTTTTCATATAAGAATCATTGTTACATAAATATAGTTAATAGATTAGTATTTACTGTTTTAAATTTTGCATATTTGATTTGATAATAGTTTAGAAATTTAATTTTGATTACATCTCAACAATTAAAATTAGTGATAGTGATTTCAATTGACTTTCTATGAATTTTCTAGCAAATTTGTCATTTCCAATTTAAACTTCCCTATAGGATCGATACTTGGGGCTTAAATAGAAAGTTCTGTCCATTATTACTTGAGTAGGATACATATACTTGCATAAAATCTGAATATTAATTGATTATATTTAGTTAAATTTTACATAATCTATCATAACAAAAAAGTTGGATCAGCAAGTTACAGGAGAAAGTGAGCGTCGGGAACGCAATTGCTGCAACTTCAAAAAGGAAGCTCTGGGGTTAGTTATTCGGCCAATAGCTTGTAATTCTAGTCTCAACACTACAAATTAACAAAGACTGATCTGTAGACTGGACAAGTCTTTATTTAATTTTAGTTTGTGAAGATTTTAAAATTTAGTAAAATAGTTTGAAAGTAGAGGGATTTAATTAATTAAATAAGAAGGGTTAAAGAGCAAGCCCAACACGACACAATTCGATTTAATTTGCAAATTAGCAAACCAAACTTGAAAGAGAAAGTGAATTTTAGGACCCAGTTCGGGATCAACTTCACAACGTGCAATGCCCAGGCGGAAATAGTCCCCCGACACACCTATTAGGGGTCCAACCCCCCACAAAAGATACAAATTCTAATGAGCTACTAAACCTCTCTGTCCAAAGATGATTGAACAGATAGTCCTAACATCTGGAAGAGTTGATCGTAATTACCCAAGAAAGAAATGGGTGAAGTATACCAACAGAAGAAGGGTAATTTGGTCCATAAGGGACATGAACACATTACCGATGTATGAAGACAATATTTCTTAATTTAAGTGTAGAGAGAAACCATTCCTCAGTGGAGTCGCCAGAAGTTGTTGACACTTAAATGGTTTGGAGGTTGTCGGTCACCAGAATAAGAATCCGACGCCCGATTTAATATAATATATATATAATATCTAATTTAGAAAAAGGTAGTATTTTTAAATTTTGAAAATACAAGATCATATTGATCTCATATCCTCAGTGGTTTAAATAAATGAGCCCAGTCCCGCAAGCAATGCATCTATCCCGAAGGATAAATACACTACTTAATGGTAAGGCTCAATTAAATAAATTAAAAAATTTATGACATCCGTTTAAGTCTGCAAAAAAAAACCATTTTTTTTAATCTTGACCGACAAACTCTCCTATTTAATAAGAAAAATTAAATATAGTTTATATAAAGCTGAGTTCTTGAAAGTTTCCTATAAAGATAAGCCTTTATAGTTAATTACATCTTAGATAACTAAACTCACATAAGAATACTCTCGATAAAAATTAGGAGATATTGTCTTCAAGAATTTTAAAGGATAGGATTTTTCAAAAGATTGGACAAAGAAGTGTGAAATGAGAGTGGCTCAAATTTGGAACATTTATTTTTGGAATCCAAAAGAAGAAGAATTAGGGGATGTCATGGATTCTGAGGAGAACTTTGGTGACTTCCCAAGCTATCCTACTATTTGGCTTAAATTTCAATAAGAAATTATTTAAATATTTCATCCTGCCAGTTTTATTGATTAGGGCTTATATTCCTGTGAGACGATCACAAAAATAACCTGGAATATGTGAGGATTTAGGTCGTGACAAACGATAACCTTGGAATCCTAAAACAAGTTAGGGCTTATATTGTATAGCATGGCTATATAAATGCCTAAAGATAAGTTGAGGATTTACGTCGCAGTAGCTAGAAAACCTCTAAATCTTGTGGCTCGTTTGTTTAATTATAAGGAATGATTTAGTTGGTGTAGACATGTTTTGCTGTTGAAGATGACCGTGCTGCCCACAATGCTAGCTCCAAGCTCCTTTTCATGGTGAGTTTAAGTTTTCTAATGTGTCAAGTCCTAATGTCAAATCAAGTGTTTCTTATAGTTATGATTATTTAAATATCATAGGGAATGTTCAAGTTGATTAGAGCGACACCGGTTAGGATCCCATGGTTCCCTCGTTCCGGTATCACTATTTTCTTTTGAATTTACTTAGCTTAAATGAGTTCTGAAACCCATTTAAACCGAGGAGATCTCATTAGCAACCATGGGTTACCACCTCTGAGGGTCTCCTGTAAATTTAAAAGGACATTTTAAGTTTAGTGATATTTCAAAGGATTTATGGTTACCTTTAAAACAAATTGTTTTACATTTTGAAAATGTTAATTAATTTTTTAAAGTTATTTTTATTTTGCAAATAAATTAAAGTACACACCAAAGCAGTTATGATATTTGCAAAAAGTAAAACGAAAAAAATTAAATAATCACTGTAAAAGCGTACCTGTCATCTTCTCGGCATATATATAACACTTTAAAAGCGTACCCATCATCTTCTCAGCATTCCCACTGAAAGATTAGCTTTTGCAACATGTATATAACTTTGCAGAAATTTAAATAAATTGTAAGAGTAGATGAAGATGCATCTAACAAAGTCTAAACTATGACTTATTGAGTCCCAAAAGATCTTAATGGATGATTTTAGAACAAAATATAACAAGTTCAATTTATCCTTCAAAATATCCATGAAATTTCAAAGTGTCAGGGAGTGAGCCCAGACTTCTTTAAAAATCTCTTGAAGCATTTGAGTTCATCTTGAACTTATCATATTGTTCCATTAATCATCCCAGGTTGAATTAAAATTACCCCATTACTTGATGAATCTTGACATTTTAACCATCTTGAGGACGGGGTACTCAATTAATCAATTGATATTTTACTTAAAAGTTATGGAGGTGAATGCCCCTAAAGCAAGTTTCAGTCATTAAGGACTTTGGTACCCATGACTAAAGTTGGCTGAGAATGTTAATCATCAGTCATGTATCTTCTAAATCCCATCAAACAAATGTTAAAAACAAGCCTAGATCACTACCAAGCCCCTTAATAAATCTAATGGGAGAAAGATTAACAAATGTTAAAATTTTAATTTAGGTGATAAGGATTCTGATTAAAGGAAGTCAAATTATCATTAATTGTGGACTTGATCATAAGTGAAACATTATCTTCCTATTTCAAGCATCACTTGGAAATCACTTGATTTTGATTAACTTCAAATTCTTGACAATTTAGCAATTTTTAATTTTTTTCTTATTATGGAAAGGTGGCAACTTGATTCCTACCTTTTACCCAATATGTTTCAATCATCCAAACATATTCATTAAGATTAAAATTTCTCATTTTCTCTTTGATTAATCCTAAATTTTGATCAAGGTACCAAAATCTAAAGTTACTACTTCACCCCTGGGGTTCTCCACCCACCGTTGGCGCTCTTCACCTCATAACTCATTAAGCATAATTCAAGTGACTTTAGCAAATTTTTAGAGTATCGTGTCCCTAAAGCGATTAAAACATCAGAGGAGAAAATGTGGTTTTCAATTTTTAATTTAAATAATTATTTTAACATAAAAAATATGATTTTCAAAATTAATTTATTTAATCAATCAAAATAAAGTTTTTGATTTATGGAAAAAAATATTAAAGGTTTCCTGAGGTCATAGAAATACTTAGGCAAAATTTCATGATTTTATTTAGTCAAATACTTAATTTAATTTTATTATTATTTATTGATTTTTATGATTTAATTTGAATGGAAAATATGTTTTATTTACCAAAATTATTTTTATATTTTTATTAAACCTCTCCGAGTCTAGATAACTCAGATAAATAAATTTTATATTTTTATGATTTTTAAATTTATTTACTACAATTATTTTAATGAGAAAAATCAAGGAAAATTCATTTTTTGGGCCACTATAAAGAAAATATTTTTAACTTAGAAAAATTATGAAAAATATTTTAATGAGTTCTAAGTGATCAGGAAAACATTAAGAACATTTTCAAATATTTTTGTATTTTTGGAATTTTTTAATTATTTTTAATTTCTTTTAATTTGAAATATAAGTAAAGAATCAAGTATTTTATCAAAAATAAATTTTATTTTTCTTAAGTGCTCCTGATCACAAGGAACTCGCCACTTTTCATAATTTTCCTAAGTGTGTTTAATTTAATATAAATATTTTTGTACAAAAATAGAATTTGTCTTGAGAAATCAACTTTAGTGCTTAAACTTAATCAAATAATTTTCAAATTTTTACAGTGGATTAACATGATTTTTACACACAATGTGGAATTGATTTTGTTGATTTTTGATTAATATTTAATTTACATAAATTAGTACAAGATACACAAACTTATTTAAATTAAAAAATGTACAAAATTATTTAAACAATCATAATATTTTTCCCAGACTTCTCTGACCACAAAAAAGATACTCAAATTTATCTCATAATTTTTAAGTGATATTTAACATATAATTAATTTAAGCCAAAATAGCCAACTTTGCTTAAAAAATAGGTTTAGCAGAACAGAGATGCTCTCTGACCTTGGAAAAATCAGTGGACATCCCTTCTGCCAAAAGGAACGAACCCTAAAAATTTCAAGCCATGATGAGTGATACACCTAAAATACATTGTGTTTTTATACACATTTTTATACCTACTTTTGTGATATTGTGCTTTAATGAAAAATATTTATTTTTTTTTCTTGCATGTACAATCAAATGGATAAAAAATGCTAAGCGGAATGAAAAAGGGTCAAATTTGGAGAAAAATGAATCGGGGTGCATAAGTGCCTAGTTTGATGCCTAAGCGCCAGAGACTCCGCGCCTAAGTGCCAGGTACCCTGCGCTTAAGCGTCAGAAGTAGTTACTTGATGAAGTATTTAATTTGAGTGGATTTTTGAAGAGGTGTTTAAAGCAACCCTTGATAAAAATGTCGGAAATAGTCTATGGACATGAAAATTCATTCCTTTTGAGGAGGCAACTTCTAGAAGATTCATTGAATGAAGACCCCTTTTTGAAAAAACATCAAGACATCTTTTGGATTTTTATTAAAGAAGACTTGAATCATCAAAGCTAACCACCAGAGGCCAGCCATCCATCAAACTTTATAGCCCATGGTCATCGCCGCCACCAACCGTCACTATTTTATTTTTTATTTTTGAGTGTTAGTTTGTATTGTGAGAAAAGGAAGAGAATTCAAAGGAACTTCAAGACATTTGGTGGAGAGAATTTGAGATAAGTTTTTATCTTTGTATCTACACTTGATTTTAATTTATATTTCTTGTTTGTGCGTATGATTTCTACTTTTAAACTCATGTGTGGTTCTGTTTTCTCCATGAATTCTAAGTAGTTTTCTTTATCTTTTTCCTTAAAATGATTAGTGATTAAATATTTAAAGGAAGTTTTGTGAAGTATTCTTCAATGTTGGAAGAAGTTTTCTATGTTGGAAGGTGTTGCGATGATTTGAAAACTTGCATTTCATTTACTTTATGATTTGGCCAATTAAGATGATAATACCTAATATCGA
This sequence comes from Phalaenopsis equestris, assembly GCF_001263595.1. Classification (NCBI taxonomy): domain Eukaryota; kingdom Viridiplantae; phylum Streptophyta; class Magnoliopsida; order Asparagales; family Orchidaceae; genus Phalaenopsis; species Phalaenopsis equestris. The sequence goes on from NW_018218850.1 coordinate 417,428, forward strand.
AGATGGTATTGTCTCAATCAATAAATGCTCGGAATTACATATTGATTTCATGAATGAGAATGTAGTTCATGGGGTTGAGTGCAAATAAATAGGGAAATATATTTTAAAGGGTGTAGAATTAGAGGACTTTAGAGTGATAGGCTAAAACCCCCAATCTGATTTATAGTTTTAGGTTTTGATACGAGATGTTAGCCCCTAGGTTAAGGGAAAAGAGGGAACTCTAGAGTGAGAGTTAGAATCTTCCATGCCTAACCAATCTTCAAGACTATTCAAACTATACATTAATCAATATTCTTTATAGCATCTCTAGTAAGAGTAATAAATATTATTGCTTCTATTTGACAAAACACATTTAGCATACTTCTACAACAAAATTTCTATATTAATCACTGATTCATAATAAAGAAAAAGATATTTTATTAATATTGCCTTCATCTTGAAAGTATTAAGTTACTTAGTTGCTTACTTTATTTTCAATTATAAAAAAATACAAAAAAAATCAAACTTTCATTCCTTTTTTAGCATCTTAAGTTTAACTAAGAATATATTGTTAAGTAAAATTTTGTTATCTAAAATTAGTCCTCCATGTAGGATCGATATTCAAGACTTAATCAGAAAGTTCTATATTACTTGATAACGATACGTATACTTGCGTAGTATCCCATATTAAAATATTATAACTGTATTTTTATTTGCTTCATAGTGAAAGATTTACCTAGCTTTTGCTTTGAATCGAGTTTTTAGCTTTATTGAAAATTAAGAATAACTATTAAGGAAATTAATCACATAATCTCATACATCGCATTTTACATCTGAATAAATAGAAAATTAGGATCAATGAGCAATATTTAATCATAATGAATTAAAATACCACAAAGGCTATTTAATTAATTAAAAAATAGAGATTCAACAAATAATTTTTATTTTTAGTCCACATTATTCTCCTCTGTTTACTGAGTAAGAGTGTATTTTCAATTTATTTTTATGATTTTTCTACGAAAAGTTCTAGATTTTTAAGGATCTAGCATTTAAATAAATTCAGAAAAAAACATATTTTTCTACTTAAAAGCGTGGCGCCACCTCATCCTCGTTCGCTCAGAAATCTCCATGCGGTGCTCTGCTATTCGACGCCGCTAGCCACATAACCTCCTCGCCAGCTTGTCTTTTCGTTCCATCTTCACGTCCGGCTCCATCACGACCGTCCATTCAATACACACGTGATCGGACGACATCCATTCATCTTCTCCAAGTGACCAAATAATACACAAAAATAATATACTGTTTTAAGTACCCTTTTTATGCATATTTTTGATGATATTGATGATATTACACTTTAAATTTTGATGATATTACACTTTAAAGAAAGGTATTTTTGTGTTTTTATCGCAGGTATACCATTTTTAGGCATTTGGAGCAAAAATCGCAAAAGGAGCAAAATTTGGAGTAAAAATAACAAAATTTGGGGTTTGGCGCATGATGCGCTAAACTGACGCATGATGCGCCAGATCAACGCATGATGCTACAAATGCGACTTTTTCAAGATAAGGCAGTTTGAGATGAATTTTTTCATGAATTTTCAAAGGGACACTTGTTCTAAACACCCCCTGGAGTGATTCAATGCATCTAGACACTTTAGAAGGTTCTAATTTGAAGGCATTTGACACTTGGATCAAAGAGGCACATCTTTTGAATTCAACGGTTTGAATTTTGAATTTTAGAGAGAAAGTGAAATTCTTTTCAGAGGAGGCAACCCAAAATAATATCAAGTTGGAGAAGAACTTCAAAAGGGGGGGTGCGAAAAAAGATAGGTGGCGTGAGAACCAAGAGGGAGAGATAGAGAGAGAAAGTCAAGGGCTTGGAGATTGTCTTCTATGGTTGTAAGAGGAGAGGGAAGGTGAGAGATTCCTTCTTCATTACACTTCTAAGAGAGAATTGAGAGTTTTTATAAAGAGAGAAAGACTTGGAGATAACTTCTAGGGATTTGCTTGGGAAGGATTGTGAGATAAGTTATATTTTTCATTTCTTTTGTTTATAAACTTATTTTTATATATGAAGTCCATGTTTTATCATATCTTTCTCATGAATTCTGAGTAGTCTTCTTTATCATTCTCGCTACTTTGAAGAAATGGTTTTGTGAAGAAGAATTGATTTTAATTTCTACGATTTTAAATGTCAATAATTTGTGATGATTTGAACTCTGATCTTCATTTATTTTTTGATGTGGCTAATTGAATTGTTAAAATGTGTTGAGAAACATATGTTCTAAAAAGGGGATATGGTTTCTACAATAAATGGTGAATCACATTTGATTTCATGAGAGAGTATGTCATCAATGGGATTGGGTGCAAATAAATAGGGAAATATATTTCGTTGGATGTAGAATTGGAAGATTTTAATGTGACAGATTAGAATCCCCGATTTGGTTTAGTTGATTGGAAATTAATGCAAGCATGTTAGCCCTCAGGTGAGGAAGTAGTGAGAGCTCTGGTGTGACAGGCGGTAATCCCCCTAGCCCCGAGTCTATCCACAAAATTAGGGACCAAACTCTAGATTAATCAATGTTCTTTATAGCGCTCGGAAAAGAGTAGAGAATAGGATTGCTTCTATTTGGTACAAAACAGTTTTTAAATATATTTTTCAAATGATTTCAATTTCTTTAAAAGCCATATTTTCATTGTAAAGGGGAAGGGTGTTTTCTCATACTTAAACTTTTTGTCAACAAAAACCTTTGTTTTATTTCAGCAATTTTACTTTGGAAATTTTAGCATCTAGTTTAACTTGACTGTTGTAGTCGTACATCTACATATTTAGTAGTATTTCACTTGAGTTGTTTAACTTCAAACTTTGTACTTTAATTTGTCTTTATTTGTTTTAAAGAATAGAATATTAATAACTAGCTTATATATATTTTCAGCTTCTCAATGGGATCGATATCTAGGATTCCATTAGAGCCCTATATTACTTGAACGGTACGTATAATTGCGTCATATGTAGAAGGGAATTGGGAGTTTAAAAGAGGTTTTAAAGATAAATTATTTTCATTAAAGTTACATTATTTTTTGGGTTACATTGCATATTTAATATTAATTTAATCCCAAGTTTATGCGCATCAAGTTTTTGGCGCCATTGCCAGGAAGCAACGAAAAGCATTAGTTATTTTATTTTATTTTAAAAATATTAAAAAAAATAGTATTTGTAGTTTAGTTTGAACATTTTCTTTTTTAAGTGTGTTGCTTATTTGTAATTATTTATTTTTTTATGTTTATGCTTAGTATAGGATCTGAAAACTTAGTACCTTACGATTATGAATTAGAAACAACTGTTAAAAAAATTTGAAAAGAACAAAAAGAGAAAAATCACTCCAACAAAATGGCTTGCAACTCAAGTAATGCTGGAAATGAAAATGAGCATCATCAAAGACCTTTATGGGATTATGCTAATCGTACAGTAGATGAAATTCATTTGAGTATAAAATATCCTGCTATAGCTGCCAATTCATTTGAGCTTAAACCTGCTATTATCCAAATGGTACAAAACAATCAGTTTGGGGGAACACCAACTGAAGATCCCAATTTCCACTTTGCTAGTTTTCTGGAATTTTGTGCTATATTTAAATATAATGGAGTGTCGAATGATGCTGTCCGACTTAGACTTTTTCTTTTTTTACTGAGGGATAAAGCTAAGATGTGGTTAAACTCATCAGCATCTGGATCTAGCAGAACTTAGGAAGATTTATCACAAAAAAATTTATCTAAATATTTATCACTTTCAAAAACTGCTAAGCTTAGAAATGATATTACATCTAAACCTTATTAACTCTTATGATTTAATAATTTGCAAAGTATAGAGAAAAAGTTATCAAAGGAAGAATTGATATTGCAAATGAGAAGTTAATTACATAGTCAAGGAGCTATAATCAGAAACATGGAAAATCAAAAACCTTATTAACTCTTATGATTTAATAATTTGCAAAGTATAGAGAAAAAGTTATCAAAGGAAGAATTGATATTGCAAATGAGAAGTTAATTACATAGTCAAGGAGCTATAATCAGAAACATGGAAAATCAATTGGGATGTATTGCTACTGCGCTTAGCAATAAACCTCCAAAAACATCACCTAATAATGTTGAAGTAAATCCTAAAGATCAGAACAAGGAGCAAATTATAGCTATTCAACTGAGAAGTGAAAAAAAATTAGAAAAAAGAGTTGAAATTGAAAAAGATGGGGTGGAAAATGAAAATTATGGTGAAGATTTTCATTGTGAGTCAGAAAGTCCTATTAAACCAATGAAAATTATTGTAGAAAGACCACCACCTCTATTTCCTCAAAGATTGAAGTAGAAGTATAGAGATAATCAATTTTTAAATTTTTTGAAAATTTTGAGGAAATTGACGATAAACATTACATTTGTTGAAGCTTTGGAACAAATGCCAAGATATGTGAAGTTCATGAAGATATACTTAATAAGAAAAGAAAGTTTGTAGATAATGAGATTGTTGCACTCAGTGAAGAGTTTAGTGCTATAATTTAGAAGAATCTTCCTGAAAAACTTAAAGATCCTGGAAGTTTTACAATTCCTTAAGTTATTGGTGAATAACTTTATGGAAAAGCTTTATGTGATTTAGGAGCCAATTTTAATCTTCTGCCATTTTCAGTTTTCAAAAGGTTGGGCATAGGAGATATTTCACCTACAACTGTAACTCTTCAGTTAGGTGATCATTCGATTACCTATCGTAATGGAGTTATAGAAGATGTTTTAGTAAAGGTTGATAAATTTATCTTTTCTATGGACTTTATTGTATTATATATGGAGGAAGATAATAAAATTCCTATTATTTTAGGGAGACCATTTCTAGCAACTGGAAGAGCTTTGATAGATGCGCAAAAAGGAGAACTAAATATGAGAGTTAGTGATCAAGAGGTTACATTTAATGTTGCAAAATTAATGGATACCCTGCAAAAGAACAAGAGATTAAATGCTTCAAAATGGATATTAACGAGTATTTAAGCCATGAATATTTCAAAGAGACATATGAAATCAAATTTGAAAAGGAATATATGAAATATCAAGATGAGGATAAAATCTAAGATGAGTCTATGGAAGTGAGTATGGAAGAACTGAAACATGTTCAAGAAAAAAATTGAAATGTTAGATTTTGCAAAACATGACAATAATTTGATTTCATCTATTAAGAAAGCCTTTGGATGGACATTAGCTGATATTGAAGGAATCAGTCCTTCTATCTGTATGCATAAAATTTTATTGGAAGATCAACATAAGCCAAGAACTGATCCTCAAAGGAGATTGAATCCTATGATGAAAGAAGTGGTTAAGAAAGAAAGTATAAAATGGTTAGATGCGGGAATAATATATCTTATTTCAGACAGTGCTTGGGTGAGTCCAATTCACTGTGTTCCAAAGAAAGGAGGTGTAGCTGTAGTGACCAATGATCATAATGAATTAATATCAAAAAGATAAGTCACTGGATGGAGAATCTGCATAGATTATTGAAAATTAAATTATGTCACCCGGAAGGACCATTTTCCTTTACCCTTTTTGGACCACATGTTGGATAGATTGGCTGGGCACAAATATTTTTATTTTCTAGATGGATATACTGGTTATCACCAAATACCTATTGCCCTTGAGGATCAAGAGAAAAAAAAATATTTACTAGTCCTTATGGAACTTTGACTTTTCAACAAATGTCTTTTGGATTATGTAACACACCCGCAACATTTCAAAGATGTATGATGTCAATTTGCAGTGATTTGATTGAAAAAGGGATTGAAGTTTTTATGGACTATTTATCTGTATTCAGAACTTCCTTTGAAATATGTCTAAATCAATTAGAGAAAGTTTTGGAACGTTGTGAAAAGACTAATCTCATTTTGAACTGGGAGAAATGTCAGTTTATGATTGCAGGATGAATTGTTCTTGGACATAAAATTTTAAAAATTACATGGAAGTAGATTTTGCGAAAATTTAGGTTATATCGAATCTACCTCCACCTACTACTTTAAGAGGAGTTAAGAGCTTTTTAGGACATTCTGAATTCTACAGACAATATATCAAAGATTTTTCAAAAATTACTAAGCTTTTATGCCAACTTCTAGAAAAAGATGCAAAGTTTGAATTTAACCAAGATTGCCTTAAAACCTTTGAAACTTTAAAGGAAATATTGATCACTACTCCTATAATTGTTTCATCAGCCTGGGAGAAAACTTTTAAATTAATGTGTGATGCGAGTGATTATGCAATTGGAGCTGGTTTAGGGCAAAAATATGATTAAATTTTTAAGGTCATATATTATGCTAGTAAGACACTTAATGATGCTCAGATTAACTATACCACCACTGAAAGGGAGTTCTTAGCCATTGTGTATGCTTTTGATAAGCTTAGATCATATTTGATTGGAACTAAATGTGCTGTGCATACAAACCATTATGCTATTAAACATTTGATGCGAAAGAAGGATGCAAAACCAAGATTAATTTGATGGATACTTCTGATGCAAGAGTTTGATTTTATAGTGAGAAGTGGAAAAGAATTAGAAATTATAGTTAAAAAATGTGGAAGTTGAAGTTGAAATAGATGAGGTGAAAAATGAAAAATCTGGTGAAGATTTTTATTTTGAGTCAGAATGTCCTATTAAGCCAATGAAAATCATTGTAGAAAGACCCCACCTCCATTTCCTCAAAGATTGAAGTAGAAACATAGAGATAATCAATTTTTGAAATTTTTGAAAAAATTTGAGGAAATTAATGATAAACATTCCATTTGTATAAACTTTCGAACAAATGCAAGCTATGTGAAGTTCATGAAAAATATACTTATTAAGAAAAGGATGTTTGTAGATAATGAGACTGTTGCACTCAACGAAGAATGTAGCGCTATAATTCAAAAAAGCTTCTTGAAAACCTTAAAGATCCTGGAAGTTTTACAATTCCTTAAGTTATTGGTGAATAACTTTATGGAAAAGCTTTATGTGATTTAGGAGCCAATTTTAATCTTCTGCCATTTTCAGTTTTCAAAAGGTTGGGCATAGGAGATATTTCACCTACAACTGTAACTCTTCAGTTAGGTGATCATTCGATTACCTATCGTAATGGAGTTATAGAAGATGTTTTAGTAAAGGTTGATAAATTTATCTTTTCTATGGACTTTATTGTATTATATATGGAGGAAGATAATAAAATTCCTATTATTTTAGGGAGACCATTTCTAGCAACTGGAAGAGCTTTGATAGATGTTCCAAAAGGAGAATTAACTATGAGAGTTAATGATCAAGAAGTGACATTTAACATTACGAAATCTATGAAATTAATGGATACCCTGCAAAAGAACAAGAGATTAAATGCTTCAAAATGGATATTAACGAGTATTTAAGCCATGAAGTATTTAAGCATTAACGAGTATTTAAGCCATGAATATTTCAAAGAGACATATGAAATCAAATTTGAAAAGGAATATATGAAATATCAAGATGAGGATAAATAAGATGAGTCTTCTATGGAAGTGAGTATGGAAGAACTGAAACATGTTCAAGAAAAAAATTGAAATGTTAGATTTTGCAAAACATGACAATAATTTGATTTCATCTATTAAGAAAGCCTTTGGATGGACATTAGCTGATATTGAAGGAATCAGTCCTTCTATCTGTATGCATAAAATTTTATTGGAAGATCAACATAAGCCAAGAACTGATCCTCAAAGGAGATTGAATCCTATGATGAAAGAAGTGGTTAAGAAAGAAAGTATAAAATGGTTAGATGCGGGAATAATATATCTTATTTCAGACAGTGCTTGGGTGAGTCCAATTCACTGTGTTCCAAAGAAAGGAGGTGTAACTGTAGTGACCAATGATCATAATGAATTAATATCAAAAAGATAAGTCACTGGATGGAGAATCTGCATAGATTATTGAAAATTAAATTATGTCACCCGGAAGGACCATTTTCCTTTACCCTTTTTGGACCACATGTTGGATAGATTGGCTGGGCACAAATATTTTTATTTTCTAGATGGATATACTGGTTATCACCAAATACCTATTGCCCTTGAGGATCAAGAGAAAAAAAAATATTAAAACATTTACTAGTCCTTATATTTACTAGTCCTTATGGAACTTTGACTTTTCAACGAATGTCTTTTGGATTATGTAACACACCCGCAACATTTCAAAGATGTATGATGTCAATTTGCAGTGATTTGATTGAAAAAGGGATTGAAGTTTTTATGGACTATTTATCTGTATTCAGAACTTCCTTTGAAATATGTCTAAATCAATTAGAGAAAGTTTTGGAACGTTGTGAACGTTGTGAAATGTGAAAAGACTAATCTCATTTTGAATTAGGAGAAATGTTAATTTATGCTTGCCAGGATGAATTGTTCTTGGACATAAAATTTTAAAAATTACATGGAAGTAGATTTTGCCAAAATTTCAGGATATATCAAACCTACCTCCACCTACTACTATAAGAGGAGTTAGGAGCTTTTTAGGACATTCTGAATTCTACAGACAATATATCAAAGATTTTTCAAAAATTACTAAGCTTTTATGCCAACTTCTAGAAAAAGATGCAAAGTTTGAATTTAACCAAGATTGCCTTAAAACCTTTGAAACTTTAAAGGAAATATTGATCACTACTCCTATAATTGTTTCATCAGCCTGGGAGAAAACTTTTAAATTAATGTGTGATGCGAGTGATTATGCAATTGGAGCTGGTTTAGGGCAAAAATATGATTAAATTTTTAAGGTCATATATTATGCTAGTAAGACACTTAATGATGCTCAGATTAACTATACCACCACTGAAAGGGAGTTCTTAGCCATTGTGTATGCTTTTGATAAGCTTAGATCATATTTGATTGGAACTAAATGTGCTGTGCATACAAACCATTATGCTATTAAACATTTGATGCGAAAGAAGGATGCAAAACCAAGATTAATTTGATGGATACTTCTGATGCAAGAGTTTGATTTTATAGTAGTTGATAAGAAAGGGACTGATAATTAAATAGCTGATCATCTATTGATGTTTGAACATGATTAAATACTTTATCTGGAGAGAGAAATTAAAGATACTTTTCTTGATGAACAACTTTATGCTGTAAAAGGATGGAAAATACCTTAGTATACTGATTTTGTAAATTATATTTTTACTGGTATTTTACCATATGGACTGCAAAACAATAGGAAAAGAAATTCATTTTTGATACAAAATCTTCTTTTTGGGATGATCCTTATTTTTATAAACAATATAAAGATTTAGTTATAAGACAATGTTTGCCTTATAAAGAAATTCAAGAGGTTATGCAAAAATATCATGATTCTAAATTTGGAGGACATTTGGGAATGATTGAACTGTCAAAATATTTTACAATCTAGATTTTATTAGCTTACTCTATTTAGAGATGTTAATATATACATAAAAACATGTGATTAGTGTCAGAGAGAAGGCAATATTTTTAGAAGAAATGAAATGCCTCTAAATTTTCATTTGGAAATTGAAATTTTTGATTCATGGGGATTAGATTTTATTAGACCATTCATGCCTTCATTTGGAAATATATATATGTATATATATATATATATATCTAGTGAAGGAGTTGCTATTGACTCGCTACATGTTAGAATAATAAGGAAATACAGAGTGCAGATAAGAAACTATGGACTCTTTTATGGTTCAATACAAGAACCCAAGAACTCCCCAGAAAACAAAAAGACATCCACCAACAAAGGAAAAATACAATGACTCAACAAAAGGAAAGAAGAAGGATAAAAACAACTACACCAAAGGTACTCATGTGTCCTGATATGCAATTCTGAATTGGGGGAGCTCCAGGATGTCATCTTGCAGCAGATATTGAAGAGATGAGGGGGGCTTTATAGCAACATCAGTCTCTTTAGAGAGTGACCCAAGCTAGGCCAACCAATTTGCAAGCTGATTTCCTTCCCTGTAGATGAATGTGAAATGAATTAGTAACTTACTACTAAGATCTCTAATTTTATTTATCCAATATAAGTAGTGCCAAGGAGATCCCTCCTCATGATTTAGAAGTTGATAACTATAGCAGAATCCACCTCCAGCCAAAGCTTATACCAATTAGCTTTGTTGGCAAGGTTAATTGCCCAATACATAGCAATAAGTTCAGTCTCAGTGGCATCAGAGGGCATTACTGGGGTGTAGAAGTATAGAAGAAAATTACCCAAGTGATTTCTATAAATTCCTCCCACTCCAGCTGCATTTTTTGTAAAGCTTCCATCAGTATTGATCTTCACTGTGGTATGCTGTGGAGTTTCCCAGTAAACTCTAATTACTTGAATGGGGTCCGACTTGTCAGAACAGCAGGATTTAGAGACATTAGTGAATTTTTTTCCATTTGATCATCTTATGAAGGTAAAATCGATTATTTATAGCAGTGTTGCCAACATTTGGGATGAAATTATCAAACTTTGCCTTCTTTCTTTCCATCCAAATGAACCAAGCAGTAATGAAAGGAACAGTAGCATATTTTCTCTTATGCCAAATCAGCCAGCAATTGACAAGCATATCCCAGGTGAGATCTTCCTCATCAATAATAAATTGATTGAGTAGCTATTTCCATACCTGCTGATAGAAGTTACTTTCAAAGAATATATGAATCAAAGATTCCTCCTCTTTCTCACATAGCCAACATTTATAGGGACCCCTCAATCCCTTTAACTTGAGAATGTCATCAGTAGGGATCAACTTATGGAAAATTCTCCAAGAGAGAAAATACATAGAAGGGGATAGGAATTTGTTCCAAATAGTAACTCCCCAGGGTATTTGCTCCCAACTAAAACTTTTGGAGTAGATGGTTTTGGTAAGGCTTTGATGAGAAGTTGTCTACCACAAAATTTTATCAGCTATGCTTTTATTAAACTTTATTCCAACCACTTTAGTAATAGAATGAGGTTGCAGAATATTGGATAGCTTAATTAGAGACCGCTCATCACCATCCCATCAATCAGCCACTTTAAAATCAATATTATAGACGTTGGTAATAGGGGATAGCCAATCTTTTGGACACCAATTAAAGTGCTCTTAATATAAACTACCCCACCACTGAAAGGGAGTTCTTAGCCATTGTGTATGCTTTTGATAAGCTTAGATCATATTTGATTGGAACTAAATGTGCTGTGCATACAAACCATTATGCTATTAAACATTTGATGCGAAAGAAGGATGCAAAACCAAGATTAATTTGATGGATACTTCTGATGCAAGAGTTTGATTTTATAGTAGTTGATAAGAAAGGGACTGATAATTAAATAGCTGATCATCTATTGATGTTTGAACATGATTAAATACTTTATCTGGAGAGAGAAATTAAAGATACTTTTCTTGATGAACAACTTTATGCTGTAAAAGGATGGAAAATACCTTAGTATACTGATTTTGTAAATTATATTTTTACTGGTATTTTATTTACTGGTATTTTACCATATATTTTTACTGGTATTTTACCATATGGACTGCAAAACAATAGGAAAAGAAATTCATTTTTGATACAAAATCTTCTTTTTGGGATGATCCTTATTTTTATAAACAATATAAAGATTTAGTTATAAGACAATGTTTGCCTTATAAAGAAATTCAAGAGGTTATGCAAAAATATCATGATTCTAAATTTGGAGGACATTTGGGAATGATTGAACTGTCAAAATATTTTACAATCTAGATTTTATTAGCTTACTCTATTTAGAGATGTTAATATATACATAAAAACATGTGATTAGTGTCAGAGAGAAGGCAATATTTTTAGAAGAAATGAAATGCCTCTAAATTTTCTTTTTCAAAATTTTTAATTAAAAAATATTTTTACAAGATATGGAATGCAGAGAGTAATCATTACTGATGGAGGATCTCAATTTGGAAATGCAACAGTTGCAAGATTGGTGAAAAAAATATAACATAATAAATAAAATTAAAACTGCTTATCATCCTCAGACTAGTGGCTTAGCGGAAGTATCTAATCATGAGATTTAGATAATTTTGTAGAAGAGTATTAATCCTAACAAAATGGATTGGTCTATTAGATTAGATACTGCATTATGGGCATACAAGACAGCTTATAAGACACCTATAGGAATGTTCACATATAGAATAATTTTTGGGAAGACTTGTCACATGCCAGTTGAATTGGAACATAAAGCTTATTGGGTAATAAAAGAATTTAATTTCAATTTAAAAGAAGCTGGTGTGAAAAGATTATTGTAATTAAATGAGATTGAAGAAATTAGGAATGAATCTTACAATAATGCGATGATTTATAAGGAAAAAAAATGAAAAAATGGCATGATCAAAATATAGTAAAAAGAAAATTTGAACCTGGATAGTAAGTTTTATTATATAATACAAGATTGAAATTATTTTCTGGAAAATTGAAGTCTAAGTGGAAAAGGTCATTCAGAGTTATAAAATTCTATCACTATGGAGCAGTCAATATTGAAGATCCCAGAACTAGAAGAATATTTAAAGTGAATTGGCACAAATTGAAACCTTATTTTGATGGTCGAAGACAAAATGTTAAAGTGACTATCATGTTGGATCACCTAGAATGAGACCGGGAATGTCGGGCTGACGACATTAAACCAAGCACTTTGTGGGAGACAAACCATATGTATCGTTGTTTACTTTAATTTTTGAGTTTTTGTTTAAAATCTTATATGTATGTTTATGTTTATGTCTTTATGTAATCCGTGTATTTGAGAAAAATGTTTAGAAACATCTTTTTTTGCCTAATGTTGTGAAGAGACTGAGAATTTATTTGATTAAAATTTAAATGGTCAAAATTTTGGAACTGGTGCATGATGTGCCGAATGCCAGAGAGCTGGTGCATATGTGTTAGATCGGTGCATGATGCACTACAGAGAAGAGAATGGCTTAAAATGTTTCAAATGGCAATTTTTGGCTGTTTTTGGCGGGGACACCTTCAAATAACTCCTAAAAACAAACTCCAAGACATATTTTAGGGGGGGGGGGAATGGGGGAAGGGGCGCCCCTAGGGAGGGGGGAATGAGGGAAGAGTCGCCACTTTTCAACTTCTATGGCTTTCCACTCTAGAAACTCGGTTAGATTTGGAATTTTCAATGAAGAAAGTTCATCAGTTTTGACACACAAAAGTTGCATGATCGAGTTATAATGAAGAAGAGGCTTATCAAAGAGAGGGGATTTATGAATCGAGGATTCAACACGCCAAATACTCGAGTCGCCAAATACTCCGCCAAATACTCGAGTTGAAGAAGTTATCGTGCAGAGGCGTTGACAAGTGCTTTGCTACACTACTGCCGCTGTAGTCGTCCCTGTGGTGAAAGAATTTTATGCAAATCTTCATGGGATCAACCAAGGAATGATCTATGTGTAAGGTAGGTTTGCGCAATTCACTCCTTCGAGAATCAAAGAAATGTTTATGATCAAGAATGTGCCTATCTGCCACTATATCTGCCACTATGCAAATTTTACCATTTTACCCCTACAAGAGACAACATGGATGAACTCTACCGTTACCTTACGGATGAAGATGTTAATTGGGAAGCCCAAGATAATGAGAATGTGAGTTTTTCCGTATCAATGTTAAATCATACTTCAAAGGCATGACATTTCTTCATTTCCTCAAACTTACTGCCTACTATGAAAACTAGTAAGGTCACTAAAGAGAGTGCTATCCTGAAGTACTTTATTCAAACTGGAAAACCTGTTGATATTGGAGCCATAATTGTAAAATCAGATTTGGGTTTGATCGTGAATGGATTTGCAACTGGATTGGGACATCCATCTACTATTTTCTAACTCTACAGTCAATCACAATTCCTTATGAATGTTGGGAGAAAGTACTACTGCCTTGGAAGCCGATGGGTCCTGAAGTCTACTGCAGTTGCATTGGAATGGGAAATGAAAATGATATGAATGTACTAATGGATCAAGGATCGCAGAATTCATCACCTATTCAGCCTTATTACAACTCGAGTAGTCTTACATGATTATGTTGGCACAAAACATTATTATATAAATGGAATTGAAGATCGGAAAATAGAAATTTGGATTTTGAAAAATTTGGTATAGCGCCAGATATGGCGCTATAGCGTCACAATTCAAGTAGCTTCCTTGGAACTGCCAAAATTCAGTTTTCTTCAAGCTTTTTCCTTATAAATTAGCCTAGGAGGGGAAAGAGAGGTATTCCTTTGACTTTTCTTTGCAAATTGAAGAGATTTGAGAGGGGAGCACGCAATTTCTACTTTAGGGATCATGAAGAGCAATGAAGAGATTTGAAGATAAGAAGATGGTGCATAAGGATGCTCATACATATTTCAATTGATTTATTGCATTGAGTTTGGAGCAACTTATGGATAAACTTGGGAAGAATGAAGGTGAGATCTCTCAATTGCAACCAAACTTGAAAACTTTTCCACCAATATGTGAATTTGGATTTGTAGTTGAAACTCTAATTCAATAATTTGGCATGTTTTCAAGATTGTTAAGTGACAACGACAAACAAGTGGATAGAATAGAAATTTACTTCAAAATTTCCTCATGCTCCTTTCTATCATTTCTACAATTGGAATTATTTAGTGGGTGAATAAGAGAATGACACATCTTATCACAATTGGTGTAAAGTGATTTCGTAGAAAAATAAATGTGTTAGTAACTTGTTCTTCTATGTAGTGTGTTGATGTTGTCTTTGTTAAGACTTCAAAAATTTTGATATTGTGTTTGTGTTGTATTGGCTTATATATATACAATTTTGTTGTGTTATTTTTACTAAAAAATGTTATTAAATATAAGAAAAAAAGTTCTGCGTTGTTGTTAAATGAAGACCATATGTGATGAATTGAGTATTTGAGTATTAGACTTTGAAGTGATGTTGAACCAAAAAGTGGCCATTAAAACTGGAAAATTGGACTTTAAACATATTATATTTTTTGTTTTCTGTCATGATATAAAAAAATCATAAAATTATGGGTGCATTTGAATGACGTTATAGCGTTGAGCCAACCAGAGAGTAGGTTTTAGGGGCTGAACC
>NW_018218850.1:432490-454712 GCF_001263595.1 Phalaenopsis equestris
CCGCCGGTTGACGCCATTTTTTACCTTGGTTTGTCTTCTTCCTCTATTATTTACATTTTTGCTCCCAAGGGCTTGGATTTGTGCTTGTTTTATTTGGAGAAAAGTCTTCAAACTCTATATTTCATCATCTTTGGGTAAGATCTTCATATTTGCTTTAGAAATTTTTGATTTCACCATAGATTTCTTCTACATTATGGGTATGGCTAAAAATTTTAAAGTTTGGTGGAAATGGTGAGAAATACATGGGCAAATTATTATTTAGTTTAGAATGTGTTTGTTGGATCCTAAAAATCATATATATGAGGTTTATTGGAATTTTATTTGGAATTACTAGATTTGTCATGGCTCCTAAAATGAAAAGAGGAAAAGGAAAGGGAGTTTTTGATGCTGATAAATTCACTAGCATGAAAGCACGAGAACAATTCAGTGATCTGCAATCTAATAAATTGATTACAGAGTGAAGTATCCTTCATCCTAGTGGAATGATAGAATACATGATTATAGAGAGAGAGTGGGAATATTTTTGTTATTTGACTGTCATCATTGCAATATTTGTTGTTAGAGAATTCTACACGTATTTACCTGACGAATCTGATGATTTAGTTTATGTGAGAGGGCAATATGTGGATATAAGTTCTATTTGGATAAATAACATTTATAAGCTTTATATGGGTTCTTACTTGTTTCTATTTTGAGTTTTATCCCACTAAAGAGGAATTGGATGAGATAATGCAATTTTTGACTGATGGTAATATAGTATGGAAGATTAAGAATGGATGACCGGTAAACTTTTCTTTGTCAAAGCTAAATGTTCATTATTGTGTATGGCATTATTTTATTTTTGGTAGATTGCTTCCTACTAATCACTTTAGTCAGGTAAATTGAGAAAGAGCCACATTAAACTACTGCATTCAGATGAACAAATCAAATGATTTTGACTCTTTAATTTACTAGAATATGCTTATTTATTCGAGGGGAGGAACTACCAAAGGTATGTGTTATCCTGCTCTTATTACTACCATGTGTGCTGAATTTGGAGTAAAATATGAGACTTGGGAAGAAGTTTTACCATCTCATAAACTTATTGGAAAAACAAATTTGTAGATGGATCGAAAACATACTAGAAGTAGAGGCTCTGATTTTCCTTATAATTTAGTTTCAACTTCAACTTCTAAACCTTTTACATCTAGTACTACTTCACTTGATACTAAAATGAAACAACTATTTATTCAATAAGGAGATATCTTAACATTACAGAATCAACAGAAAAGTTTAGAAGCCCATCATTATCATAATGATGAGTATATGCAGAGAAGAGTTAATTATGATATTGCTTATAATGAGGCGATGGAGAAATTCTTAAGGGATGACTACTCGGTAGTACTTCCTACTTGCCCCAGATATACATCTTATAAATCTAATGATATGGAGGAGAATTTAGGCTGCGGTGATGATGATGATGATGATGATGATGATGATGATGATGATGATGATGATGATGATGATGATGAAGGTGGCAATGATATGTAGTGTTATCTATTTGTTTTGTTGTGTTTTGTTTTTTGTTTTATGTTTAGAATTCTTGTAGTTTGTTTATTGTTGCATGTTTGTTAGAATTTTTAAATTTACATTTGTGTAAATTGATGAAGTTATGTTTATGGTACTAAACTGTTATACTATTTTTAATGTTATCTTTTACTTCAATGTAAATCTTAGAATAGTCTTTTTATTTTTAGACAAGCTAATTTCACTTGTCTTTATCACTTGTACTTGTACTATTATATTTTTTTTAAACTTTATAATTTTTTGTTCTGCCCAAACTAATCTGTTGAAATTAATTAAAAATA
Source organism: Phalaenopsis equestris (assembly GCF_001263595.1). Classification (NCBI taxonomy): domain Eukaryota; kingdom Viridiplantae; phylum Streptophyta; class Magnoliopsida; order Asparagales; family Orchidaceae; genus Phalaenopsis; species Phalaenopsis equestris. Next base: position 434,338 of record NW_018218850.1, read on the forward strand.
TAAGTTTGGGGGGAAGGGAGAAAATATTTTTAAAAGAACTAAACTTTATTTGTTCACAAGGAACTATATTTTAAAAATTTAATTTAACATAACATGTGCTATGTTACGATAACTTAAGATAACTATATTTTAAAATTTTAAAATGTTATAGAAAACTTAAGTTAAAGTTATTAATAATAAAGTTTAGTTATTGATACACCAAAATAATATACTATTTTATATATACATTTTATGGTTATTTTTGCGATATTGCACTTTAAAGAAGGGTATTTTCATATTTTTATTGCAGGTATATCAATGTTAGGAATTTGGATCAAAAAGTAGAAAAAAAGAGTAAATTTGGTGCCAAAATGGAGATTTTTGTGATCCTAATGTTAGAGGCACCATTTTCTCGAGAGCTGGCACCAGAAGTGCCAAAAATTGGCGCCAAAGGCGCCAACTTATAAAGAAGCGGTGCCAGAGGCTCCAGATTGGCACTAGAAGTGCCAGAATCTAGAGAACAACACAAACTTCATTAAGTGGCACCAAAGGCTGCAAGATTGGCGATAGAAGCTCCAGAATCCAAAGACAGCATGAGCTTCAGTAAGCTGGTGCCAGAAGCGTCTAAGACGAATTAAGATGGAGTAAGTCGGTTTGTGACTTTCGTAAGTGGTTTTTGAAGGCACCAAACATTTCAAACGACCCATGGATTGGTTCAATGTATTTAGCCAATTTGGAATGCTCTTTTATGAAGAGATATGTCTCTTGGATGAAAGAAATTATCTCTTAGTGCAAAAATGTGTGACTTTGGAAGAAAAATTATAAGGAATTTTGAATTCCTTTTGGGCTTTAATTAAGAAGGAGAGAAGTCTAAAGAAGAGAGGGGGGAATAAGATAGAGAGAGAGGTTTTGGCGTGAGAGAGAAGGGAGCATTTTCTTCTAGGGTTGTAATGAGAGAGAGAAGGTGAGAGATTTCTTATTCATTGCACTTCTAAGAGAGAATTGAGTGTGATTGTAAAAAGAGAAAACACTTAAAGGGAACTTCTAAGGATTTGCTTGGGAAGGAGTGCCAGATAAGATGTGTTCTTTTCTTTCGTTGTTTTGCAAATTTATTTTTAAATATGAAACCCGTGTTTTGTCGTGTCCTTCTCATGAATTCTAAGAAGTCTTCTTTATCTTTCTCCCTACAATGAGTTCTCCCTACAATGAGATATGCTCCCTACAATGAGATATGGTTTTGTGAAGAATTAGTTTTATTTTGTAAGATTTTAAATTTCAATAAATTGTGATGATTCAAACTCTGATTATTTACTTTAAAATCTGGCCAATTGAATAATTAATATTTGTTGAGAAGCATACAATTCGAGAAGGCTATGCTTTCTACAACAAGGTAAGAGTCACATTCAATTTCATGGGTGAGAATGTAATCCATGGGGTTGCGTGCAAATACATATGAAAATTTACTTTGTTTGTCGCAGAATTAAAGATTTTAAGTTAACATATTAAAATCCTGGTTGTCCTCACTTTTGGTTGAGGTATAGTTTCCTCTTCTGTAGCCTAGTGTCTAGCTATAGGAATTTCGTATTGACTATTCCTAGAGGACTAGAAAAGGAACCCTCACCATTAGAAACTCTAAACACTTCCTTGCTCAACTTGAAGTTCCACATATTGGTCCTAACCTCTAGCACTTTGTAGGTGGGGCCAATATGAGGGAGCTCAAGGGGAATCCCCATAGGATTGTTTGGCCTTAGGGTCAACCCTCTGGATGTTGGTCTTGAGCTGTTGCTTACACTGTCACGCACTTGCACATTACATCCCATTCACAACCCTGAACCCAAACTTATTGAATTTGATCCCTTGATCTTTTGGCAGAATCATGTAGATGGTCCCCTAAACCCACTAGCCTTAGGCTAGGGTTTAGATAAGACCAGTACATAGCGGACAAAAATGGAGACTCCATTGTTCCATAGCACAAATAGGGTGGTTGGCACCTTAATTTCACCAAAATATCGCCTTCCCCCCCAAATCTACCCAATTTACCAAAACACCCACAAACCTTAAGTTTGACCAAAATTCCAAATTTCACCCAAAATACACAAATTTGTTCATAAATCATCTCAAACCATTTGAAACCACCCAAATTGTCCAAAACCTTCTCAAATTGCCAAAATTGCCAAAATTACCAAAATACCCCTAAAATTACCAAAATTTCCAAATCCCCTTGGTGGCCCAAACTTTCCCAAAATCCTTAAAATCATTTGAAATGTCCCCAAAACCAATTTAGACTCTTCAACTGAACCCAATTTGGCCAATTTGACCATCTTTGACTAAAAGCCCCAAATTGCCCTTAAAGGCCCAATTACCTTCAAATTAAACCTCCAAATCAATTCAAAACCACCCCAAATCTTTTATAAACTCTTTATGACAATCATTACACCAAGTTTCTCAAATAGTTGAATCTAATGTCATGCTAGCCCAACCTAGACCCAACTTCAAGCCAATTTGACCCAAATTAAACCCATGCACCAAAATTGACCAAGGCATGCCAAATTGATCAGGCCAAAACTTCTACAACCATCAAGTGCACCCTAGTGACCAGGCTAGACTCACCTAGCCCACCCTAGAGGAGCTATGGACCAATGCTCCCCTAGTTTAAGGGATTTCATCCCATTTTTGGCCTAATCTTGAAATATCTTTTCCATCATGCCATACCATTAGGGGTTAACAATCATTAGTCACCCCGACCTCCTTGAGCCAAGAAATGACTGATCCCTGGCCAACCAACACCTTAGCCATTGGAAATAACCAGCTCAAGGGAACCCTCATTGACCAAAACACAAATTTAAACTCATAAGAGCTGACTAAGTCTGATTGACCACTAGGGCTCTTCATCCCTCCACCTAAGCATTGTTTTGAACCCATAAATTACCCCTTGTGGCCACCCCAAGCTCCTCTATTTAAACAGTTCCCTTCACGACCAAAGGGGAGAGCATCAAAATCCTTGGGGAAACTCTACCAAAATCTCACTAGAGACTCTCCAAGAACTCCTCAGCTCAAGCCCACCATTTCCTCAGCTCAAGCCCACCTCAAGCCCGCCATTTTCCCCCACTAGTTCACCCTGTGAGAACCTAATTTCGAGCTCTACACCTCCACAATCCACTAAACTCTAATTAATTATGCCCACACTATCACTAAAGTGAGAGGAGTTGATTCTCCACAAAAGCTCTATCCTAAATAGCCTCTAACATACCTCTGGACCAACCCTTGAAATTGAGCTTGATCAAAATCATAGTTAGACAATTTGCCACTAGCTGAGAACTCATCTAGAGGTTCTTCGAGTCCATCCGAAGCTACTACAACCTTCTGATTGAAACCTCCCCTCTCAAACAAAGGTATTGAGCCTCAACCCTAAACCAAGCTTATTTTAATTCTTCATGTGTAATGACTTGATTTCATGTTCAATTAACCATATGGATAGACGTGCCTTAAGTAGATGAAGGTTTATAAATAAACCCCATTTGATTTGTTTGAGTCTACAAAGAGATCTTAAGGTTTTAGTTTGAACGGTTCTAGGGTTTGGAAACTTAGGGACGATGATGAAGAGCCATCTGATCGCGCATTTATTCGACGGACGGAGGAGATCAATCTAGATGAACTCATGGTATGTGAACCATGGGCTGCGTGGCAGCTGATGTGTTTGGTGGCATTAAATGGTGAAGCTCCGCGTGTAAATTTCAGAGTGGATAAGGTTGACGCGGCGACTGAGCTAGATAAATAGAAAATTAGGGATTTCTAGTTTATTTTAATTCCAGAACTTTTAAAAATCATATCTTTATGTAGAAAATAATAAAAATAAAATAAAAATACCATCTTGCTTAGTGAACAAAGGAAAATAATGTGGATGAAAAATGAAAATTATTTATTAACTTTCAGATTTTTAATGAATTAAATACTCTCTGGAGTATTTTAATTCATTATGATTAAGCATTACTCGCCATGGCTTGAAATTTTTAGGGCTCATCCTATATGATAGGGGCTATGGTCACTGATTTTTCCAAGGTTAGAGAGCATCTCTGTGCTTCTAACCCTAATTTTCAAGTTAGGATGGCTATTTTGGCTTATTTTAATTATATAAAAAAAAGACAACTTGAAAATTATGGAAATAATTTTAGTTGGTTTTTTTATGGTTGGAGAAGCTTAGGAAAAATGTGATGATGGTTTGAATAATCTTTTAAATTTATACATTTAATTAAGTGCATATAAATTGTATTAATTTATGTAAATTAAATATAAATAAAAAATCAACAAAATTAATTCCACATTATGTGTAAAATTCATGTGTTTATTGTAAAAATTCAAAAATTATTTGATTAAGTTTAAGCACTAAAGTGGATTTTCTAATAAAAAAATGTATTTTTGCACAAAAATAATTCTATTAAATTACATACACTTAGGAAAATTATGAAAAGTGGGTTTATGAGTTCCGTCTGATGAGGAGCACTTATGAAAAATAAAAATCATTTTTGATAATATACTTTAGAATAATTAAAAATTCCAAAAATATAAAAATATTTTAAAATGGTCCTAATGGTTCCCTAATCACTTAAAACACATAAAAATAATTTTCTCAATTTTTCTAAGTTAAAAATAAATTTCTAAAGGCTTCAAACTATGTTTTCCTTATTTTATTATTAAAATAATTATAATAAATAAATTAAAAAACATAAAAATATAAAATTTATTTCTTTGAGTTCTTTGAACTCAGAATGTTTAAAGGTTTAAAAATATAAAAAGTAATTTTTGTGAAAAAATCACGTTTTCTATTAATTAAATCACTAAAAATCATTAGATAATTATAAAATTAAATCAAAATTTTGATTCAAAAAATCATGGTATTTTGCCAAAGTGTTTTCTCCGACATAAGTGAGCCTCTAATACTTTTCTCATCAACCAAAAACTTTATTTTGATTGATTAAATAAATTAATTTTGAAAATCCTATTTTCGTAAGTTAAAAGTTATTTAAATTAAAATCTGAAAACCACATTTTTTTCATCTGATGTTTTAATTACCCTATGGATATGGTACTAAAATCTCTCAAGTCACTTGAATTATGCTTCATGAGTTTTGAGGTGAAAAGCCCAAAGGTAAAGTCATCATTTTAGGTTTTTGGTCACATAATCAAAATTTTGGATTACAACTTTGAGGCAATTTTGATTCTAATTTAACATGTTTGGATGATTGAAACATAATGGGTAAGAGGTAGAAATGAACTTGCCACCTTCCCGTGATAAGAATAAAATTACAACTTGTTAAATTATCAGATTTGGAAGTTAATTAAAATCAAATGATTCTCAAGTGATGGGCTTAAATTAGGGAGAGAATACCACACTTATGATTAAGTCCAAAATTAATAAATGATCTAACTTCTTTTAATCATAATCCATATCACCTAAATTAAAATTCTAAATTTGCCAATCTTTCTCCCATTAGATTCATTAAGGGGCTTGGTAGTGATCTACGCTTGATTTTAAAACCTGTTGTGATGGGATTTAGAAAATAATGTTATTGATGATGAACACCATCAAACCCAACTTTAGTGGTGGGTATCAAATCTTTAATGACTGAAACTTGCCTTTGGGGCATTCACTTACATAATTTTTAAGTGAAATATTAATCGATTAATGGAGTATCATGTCCTTAGGATGATTAAAATGCCAAAGTTTTCAAAGTTCACAGAGTAATAGGGTAATTTTAATTTGGCTTGGGATGATTAATGGAACAATATGATAAGTTCAGAATGAACTTGGATATTTTAAGAGATTTTTGATGTTGTCTAGGATCATCTTCTGAATACTTCAAAATCTCTTGAATATTCTGAAGAAAAAATTGGACTTATTATATTTTGTTCTAGAATCATCCATTAAGATCTTTCGGGATTCAATAAGTCATAACTTGGGGTTTGTTAGTTACACCTTCAACTATTGTTGTTTTAGCTTTTTGCAATATTATAACTATCTGGTTGAGTACTTTCCTTTACTTGCAAACCAAAACAACTTGTCAAAAATTAATCTACATTTTCAAAATCTAAAATAAATTATTTCAAAGGTAACCATAAATCCTTTAAAATTTCATCAAATTTAAAACATCCTTTTGAATTTACTGGAGTCCTTCGGAGGAGGTAACCCACAGTTGCTAACGAGATCTCCCTTGTTTAAATGGGTTTCACAACTCTTTTAAGCTAAGTAAGTTCAAATGAAAATAGTGACACTCAAATGAGGGAACTGTGAGATCCTAATCAGTGTCGCTCTAATCAACTTTAACCCCCCATAATATTTAAATAATCATGACCTTAGTAAACACTTAATTTGACATCAAAACTTGACACATTATAAAACTTGACCTCTGAACCTGATACTTCTCTCAATCTCTATAATTTGACACTTTTAAAACTTAAACTCGCTACAACGAGGAGTTTGGAGATAGCATTATGGGCAACATAACCATCTTCAACAATAAAACATGTCTACACCAACTAAACCAATCCTTAGAATTAAATAATTGAGCCATAAGATTTCAAGGTTGTCTTCCTAGTCTGACATAAATCCTCAACTTATCATTAGGCCTTTTTATAGCCTTGCTATATAATTTAAGCCCTAACCTATTTTAGGATTCTGAGGTTGTTGTTTGTCACGACCTAAATCCTCACATTTTTCAATCTATTTGTGCGATCGTTTCACAAAAATGTAGGCCCTTATTAATAAAATTGATAGGATGAAACATGTAAATTTTTCTCCTCTAAATTGAAACCAAACCATATGGTAGACTAGGAAGTCACTGAGGTTCTCCTCAGGATCTATGACATCCCCTAGTTCTTCTTCCTTTAGATTCTAAAAATAAAATGTTTCAAATTTGAGAAATTCCCATTTCAAACCTCTTTGTCCAATCTCATTGAAAAGTCTTATCCTTTGAACTTCTTGAAGATAATATCTCATAATTCTTATCGAGAGTTTTCTTAGTTCACTTTGATTTTCTAAGATGTAATTAGTTATAGGGGCTTGCTTTTATAGGAAGCTTTTCCAAACCAAGTTTAATATAAAACATATCTAATTTTTCATATTAAATAGGGGTTATTTTTGGCTTATAATAAAATGGTTTCGTGGACCAAATGAATGTCATATGTTTCTTAGTTTATTTGATTGAGCCCCACCATCAAGCTACATGTCTTTCTTTTGAGATGGATACATAGCTTAAGGTGTGGCACTCTTTCATTTAAACTATGAAAGATATGAGATTGTTTTAATTTCATATTATTCTAAAATTAAATATGTATGTAAATTAAACATCCCTCCGAAGTGAGCATCGGGATTTCCATTTTGGCGACCGACAGCTTCCACAGGATGACCCCCCTAAAATAGTGCCCATAATCCCCAAAATTGCTTGAAAACTAAAGTAAGATATTTAGCCCTCAAGTGAGCATGAAGTGAGAGCTCTGGAGTGAGATCCAGTATCCTCTCAACCTAACCATGGATTTAGGGACCAAACTCTGGATTAATCAATGTTCTTTATGCACTCTCAGAGGGTAAAGAATAAGATTACTCATATTTATCATAATACAATTTTATATGTAATTTAAAATAATTTTAAATTCTTCACATTCCATAAACTCATTGTAGAGAGGAAGGATGCTTTCTTAAATTTGAACTCTTTGTTTCAAAACTTTATTTAGTCTTTATAAGTTTACTTTCGAAGTTTAGCAATTAGTTTAGTTAACTTAGTTCTTTCAACTACATTTTCTTTATCACACATTAAGTTTACTTTAGATTTATTTTGCCTACTTAAGTTTTATAGTTTAAATATTGTGCTTGATGTCATAGCCATATAGATTTCCAACTCTCTGTGGGATCAGTACTTAGGACTCCATTAGAGTCCTTTATTACTTGAGCGATACATATACTTGCATTATTATTACGGGTTCAACAACTTAGAGATTTTAAAAGATAAAATTATTTATAGTTAATTTATTTTTATTGGGATTGAATTGCATATTTACTATTAGTGCTAGCTGAAGGCTGCCTGTATCAAGTTTTTGGCATCATTTCAGGGGCGTAACAGTAAATTACTTTATAATTTGGAACATTTTATTTAAATTGAAAAACTATTTTATATTTTAGTGTGTTTCCTTATTTTTATTGCTTATTGTGTTTTTCCATGAGTAGTTTAAGATCGGTATGTTTAATACCTTACAATTCAGAGTAAGAGAGAATAATTAGAAAAATTTGAAAACAACAAAAAGATATTGATAATTTGAATAGAATGGTTTGCAACTTGAATAAATTTGGAGATGAAAATGAACATCATCATAGAACTTTAAGAGATTATATGAATCATACAGAAGATGAAATTCATTTGAGAATACAAAACCCTATTATAGCTGCTAATTCATTTGAGCTAAAATCTGTTATTATCCAAATGGTATAAAATAATTAGTTTGGGGGAACACCGACTGAAGATCATAACATACACCTTGCTAGTTTTCTAGAATTGTGTGCTACATTCAAATATGATGGAGTGTCAAATGTTGCCGACAGACTTAGACTTTTTCCTTTTTCACTAAGGGATAAAGCTAAGATATGGTTAAACTTGTTAGTACCTGAATCTATCAGAACTTGGGGATACTTATCATAAAAATTTTAATTTAAATATTTCTTACCATTAAAAACAGCTAAGCTTAGAATTGATATTACATCTTTTGTCAGTTTAAAAGGGAATCAATTTATGAAGCTTGGGAAAGATTTGAAGATCTCTTTAGGAAGTTTTCACTCCATGTGTTGCCAGATTGGTTAATAATTTAGAATTTTTATAATGGATTGGTTAGATCTATTAGATCAATAATTGATGCTGTTAGAAGTGGATCATTAATGTCAAAACCATTTGATGAAGCATATTCATTAATCAAAGAGATGGCTACTAAGAATTTTCAATGGCCCTATGAAAGAGAAAACCCAAAAAGAGTAGCTAGTTATTTTGATGCAATATCTAGATTGGATGCTCAAATTGCTACAACATCAAAGAAGATAGATTAATATGGAATGAATTATTCTCAGACACCTCATGTGCTTGAGGAAAATTCACTGGGACAAATGATAGAATCTCAATCTTCTTATGAGAGTTTAAATGCCTTAAACAATTGATCTAATAATCCTCATTCCAATTACTATAATACTGGTTAGAAAAATCACCTAAATTTCAGTTGGAGTAACAATAACTCTAATGTTATAAATCAACAATGGGAGAACAATGTTGTTAACCTATTGGGAAACTCCTACAACCAACAAAATTCAAACTACAAAACTTATTAGCCTCCAAGTTTTAATAGCAATTTGCAGAGTAAGGAGAAGAATTTGCCAATGGAAGAATTAATATTACAAAGAAGAAGTAAATACAAAGTCAAGGAGCTGCAATTAGAAACATGGAATATCAATTGGGATACATTGCTACTGCAATTAGCATTAGACCTCCAGGAACATTGCCTACTAATGTTAAAGTTAATCTCAAAAAATAGTTTAAGGAGTAAACCAAGGCTATTCAACTGAGAGGTGGAAAAGAATTGGTAACAAAAGTTCAAAATGAAGTTGAAGTTGAAGTTGAAAAAGAAGGGGTGAAAAATGAAAAATCTAATGAAGATTTTCATTTTAAGTCAGAATATCCTACCAAACTGATAAAATTACAGTAGAAAAATCATCACCTCCATTTCCTCAAAGATTGAAGCACAAAAACAAAGATACTCAATTTACAAAATTTTTGGAAATATTGAGGAAGTTGACAATAAACATTCCATTTGTTGAAGCCCTGGAACAAATGCCAAGCTATATGAAGTTCATGAAGGATCTACTTAATAAAAAAAGGAAGTTTGTAGATAATGAGACTGTTGCACTTAGTGAGGAGTGTAGCTCTATAATTCAGAAAAACTTCCTGAAAAAGTTAAAGATCCTGGTAGTTTTACAATTCCTTATCTTTTTGGCAAAAGATTTTTTGGAAAAGCTTTATGAGAGTTGGGAGCCATGGTCGGCACTATTTTGGTAATGGGGAGTTGCCCGTTGGAAGCTGTTGGCTGCCAGAATTGGAATGCCATTACCTGCTTTGGAAAGACATTTTAATATATATATATATATATATTATATAATTTAGAAAAATATTAACACTACAATTCAAGCTATGTAATTATCTCGAAAGATAAACACAAAATTTGAGGGTGAGACTTGATCAAATAAATTAAGAAATATATAACATCTGTTTGGTCTGCGAAACCATTTTTATTTGTAAGCTGATAAGTTCACCTATTTAATATAAAAAATTAAATAGGGTTTATTTTAAGCAGGGTTCGGACATGCTTTCTATAAGGGAAGCCCTTATACTTAATTACATCTTAGATAACCAAAGTCACTTAAGAAAACTCTCGATATAAATCAAGGGATATTGTCTTCAGGAATTTCAAAGGATATGACTTTTGAAAGAGAATAGATGAAGAGGTGTGAAATGAGAATGACTTGAATTCAAAACATTTTTTATGGAATTCAAAGGAAGAAGAACTAGGGATGTCACGGTCTCTGAAGAGAAACTCAGTGGCTTTATGAGCTATCCTACTGTTTGACATCAATTTAAAGGAGAAATATCTAAATGTTTCATCTTACCAGTTTTATTTAATTAGGGCTTTCATTCATGTGAAACGATCACACAAATAGCCTGGAAGATGTGACGATTTAGGTTGTGACGAACGACAACCTTGGAATCCTAAGATGATTTAGGGCTTATATCGTATAACATATTATATAGCAAAGCCATACGAAGTCCTAAAAAAAGTTGAGGAATTATGACACACTAGGCGGACAACCTCAAAATCCTATGACTTATTTTTTAATTCTAAAGAATGGTTTAGCTAATATAGAAATGTTTTACTGTTGAAGATGGTCGTGCTGCCCACAATGCTAGCTTGAAGCTCCTCATCGTGGAGAGTTTAAGTTTTTTAAATTTTTGAGTCACGATGTCAAATCAAATGTTTCTTAAGGTCATGGTTATTTAAATGTTATGGGGAATGTTAAAGTTGATTAGAGTGACACCGGTTATAATCGTACGGTTCCCTCGTTCTGACACCACTATTTTCTTTCGGATTCACTTAGTCCAAATGAATTTACTAAACTCAAATTAATGAATTCCATACTTTCATTTAAACCATGGGAAATCTCATTAGCAACCATAGATTACCTCCTCCGAGGGATTCTCGATCTTCCGATAGAGACATCTTAATTTAGTTGTAATTTTTGTTTTGTTATTTTGTTTTTTGATTAAATTTTGAGTTATTTTATATTTTGATTATTGTGGCAGTGAATTTTATCTTGTTTAAATTTTATTTTTGGTCTTCGTTTCAGTTGTGACATGCAGGGTGACTTTAAGCATACAAGCAAGAAACAAGAGGTATGAAAAAGTAAATGTAATAACTTAAAAGCGTACCTGTCAATTCTTCTCACTTCTCCACCTGGAAACATGTATATAATTTTGCAATGAATTCAAGTTACATGAGTAGATGAAGGTATAACTATCAAACCCCGAGTTGTGACTTTGTTGAGTCTTGGAAGATATTAGTGGATAATTTTAGAACAAAATACAACAAGTTCAATTTTCCCTTCAAAATATTCAAGAGATTCCAATGTACTTAGGGCATGACCTTGAATCACTTTGGAGATTTCTTGAAATATTTCAAGTTCTTTTAGAAGTTATCATATTTTTCTATTAATCATCCAAGGTTAAGCTAAGGTTATCCCATTTCTCAGGGAAACTAAATGTTTTATTTATCCTAAGGCTAGGACACTCCATTAATTAATTGATATTTCATCTAAGAGTTATGTGAGTGGGTGCCCCTAAGGCAGGTTTGAGTCATAAAGTATTATAAAAGTCAGGCTTGTAGTGTTTAAAGATTTTAATCACGAATCATATTATCTTCTAAATCCAATCAATTGAGTTTATACATTGAGCCTAGGTAACTACCAAGCCCTTAATAATCATAATGGGGAAATTGATGGTGGTTAAGATTTTGGTTTAAGTGACATATGTTTGATACACAAAAAATAAATGCATTTTTAGACGCATATTTTATACTCATTTTTGGTGATATTGCACTTTAAAGGAAGATAGTTTTCATGTTTTAATGTAGGTTGTTGATTTTTAGGACTTGGAGCAAAAAGGAAGCAAAAAGGATGGAATTTGGAGTCAAAAATGGATTTTTTAAAGAATTGTTCAATGCCAACGGCGCCAGACAGGGTGCCGACTGTGCCAGTGTAGGTGCAGGCCCTGTTTCTAGAAGATTCAAAGAATTTGGACACTTTTTAAAGAGTTTTTGGATGCACCTATTGGAAAACCGACCTTAGGCTCTATTTAGAGGAGAAATTGATCAGAAAAGGCCCTCTATTCCTCCTCTTCGTGCTCCTCCATTTTTCGTTTTTTCCTTTTGCCCTTCAACTGATTTCCACTCCATTTCACACCATTAGTCAGTTATTTTCTTCATAGTTTTGTGTTTTTGTGATGAGTTTAAGTGTGAATTCTTTTCTAAGAGTGTTGGAGAGGGAGAGAAGTGAGAGATTTCTTCTTCCTACATATTGCTACTGCACTTAGTAACAGACCTTCAGGAAATCTTTCGAGTACTGTGGAAGTTAATCCAAAAGACCAAAATAAGGATCAAATTAAAGCTATTCAATTACAAAGTAGAAAAGAAGTTGAGAAAAGATAGAAAAGAAGTTGAAACAAGAATCCAAAGAGAAATTGAAGTTGATGAGGAGAAGGAAGAGATTGAAATTGACATAATGAAAATGAATCAAAACAAGTTCCTTTAGAAAAACCACTACCTCCGTTTCCTCAACGATTGAAGCAGAAGAATAAAGACAAACAATTTACGAAATTTTTTGAAATCCTTAAGAAGTTAACAATAAACATTCCTTTCATTGAGGCTTTGGAACAAATTCCAAGTTATGTGAAATTTATGAAAGATATACTAAACAAGAAAAGAAAGTTTACAGATCATGAGATCGTTGCACTCAGTGAAGAGTGTAGCACTATTGTTCAGAAAATACTTCCTGAAAAGTTAAAAGATCCTTGTAGTTTTACTATTCCTTGTGCAATTGGTGAAAAGTTTTATGGAAAAACCTTATTTGATTTAAGAGTGAGTATCAATCTTATGCCTTTATCAATTTTTAAATGTTTAGATTTAGGAGAGATTTCCCCTACTACTGTAACTCTTCACTTAGTTGATCGATTAATCACCTTTCTTAAAGGAGTTATAGAAGATGTATTAGTAAAAGTGGATAAATTTATTTTTTCTGTAGACTTTATAGTATTAGATATGGAGGAAGATAAAGAGATTCCTATTATTTTGGGGTGACCATTTCATACAATAAGGGAAGCTATGATAGATGTCCCAAAAAGGAGAATTAATAATGAGAGTTAATGATCAAGAAGTAACATTTCATATTGCCAAAGCTATGAAATACTTTGCAATAGAAAAAGATAATGAATGTTTTAGGATGGAAGTTACGGATTATCTAAGTAATGAGTAATTTAAGAAAGTGTTTGAAGAAAAATTAAGGCAAGAAGAATTTAGTGAGAATGAGAATGAAATAAAAGAAGAAAATTTAGACTCAGGACAAATTTAAAAAGGACAAATTTAAAACTTTAAATTTATTGGAAAATGATACTAAAAATCTTATTCTTTCAAATATTAAACCACCTGAGCTTGAATTGAAAGTATTACCTGCCCATTTAAAATATGTGTTTTTAAGAGATTCATTTACATTGCCTGTTATTGTAATTTCTAAGTTAACTGAAATTCAAGACCAAAAATGAATAGAAATGTTAAAAAGATATAAAAAGGCTTTTGGATGGATTTTAGCAGATATTAAAGCAATTCATCCTTCAATTTGTATGCACAGAATTCTTTTAGATGATCAATACAAACATAAAGATGACAAACCTAAAGATGATTCTTAAAGGAGATTAAACCAAATAATGAAAGAAGTTGTTAAAAAAGAAATTTTAAAATAGTTAGATAATGAAATTATATATCCTATTTCAGACAGTGCTTGGGTAAGTCTAATTCACTATGTTCCAAAGAAAGGAGGAATGATAGTTGAAGTAAATGAGACGAATGAATTAATTCCAATAAGACAAGTTACTGGTTGGCGAATTTGTATAGACTATAGAAAATTAAACATGGTCACCAGGAAAGATTACTTTCATTTACTCTTTCTGGACCAAATGTTGAATTGATTGATTGGAAAAAAAACATTACTACTTTTAGATGGATATACCAGGTATCATCAAATTCCAATTGCTCTTGAGGATTAAGTGAAAACAATATTTACAAGCCCTTATGGAACATTTGTTTTTCGTTGAATTTCATTTGGACTATACAATGCACCTACGACATATCAAAGATGTATGATATAAATTTTTAGAAATTTAATTGAACATGGAATTGAAGTATTTATGGATGATTTCTCTGTATTCAGGACTTCATTTGAATTATGTTTAAATAATTTAGAAAAAGTTCTGGAATTATGTGAAAAAATCAACCTAGTACTAAATTGGGAAAAATGTCAATTTATGGTTGAAGGATGGATTGTACTTGAGCATAAAATTTCTGAAAAATAGTATGGACGTAGATCCTACAAAAATTCAAGTTATTAAAAAATTACCACCTCCTACTATAGTTAGCAGGGTAAGAAGTATTTTAGGACAAGTTGGTTTTTTATAGGCATTACATAAAAAAAATTTTCAAAAAGAATAAGCCATTATGCCAACTTTTAGACAAAGATACAAAATTTGATTTTAATGAGGGCATTTGAACTGTTGAAAGAAAAATTAATCACTGCACCTATAATAATTCTACCTGTTGGGAAAAATCATTTGAAATAATGTGTGATGCTAGTGATTATGCTATTGGAGCTATTTTAGGACAAAGGCACAAATAAGTTTTTAAAGTGATATATTATGCTAGTAAAACTCTAAATGATGCTCAAATTAATTACATTACTACTGAAAGAGAGTTATTAGCTTTTGTTTATACCTTTGATAAATTTAGACCTTATTTGATTGGAACCAAATGTATAGTGCATACAAATCATTCTGCTACTAAATACTTGATGCAAAAGAGGGATACTAAACCAAGATTAATTAGATGGATTCTTCTATTGCGAGAGTTTGATTTTATTATAGTTGATAGAAATAATTATGATAATCAAATAGCAGATCATTTGTCTAGACTAGAAAAATAAATATTAACTAATTTTGCAAATAAAATTTAAAAAAATTTCCCTAATGTAGAAAAAGAAATATTGATGAAATGAATGTATTGTGGCATGCCGATATAATAAATTATATTATAAGTGATATTCTACCACCAGATATTAAGAATCAACAATTAAAGAAATTTATATATGATTTAAAATTCTTTTTTTGGGATGACCCATATTTATACAATCATTATAAAGATCTAGTTATTATAAGGTGTGTGCCTTATGAAGAAACTCAACAAATAATTGAAAGATGTCATGATTCTAAATTTGGAGGACATTTTAGAACAAATAGAACTGCTTATAAAATTTTGCAAGATGGATTTTATTGGCCTATTCTTTTTAGAGATGTTAATAAATATATTAAAACATGTGATCGATGTCAGCGAGTAGAAAATATTTCTAGAAGAAATGAAATGCCTCTAAATTACACATTGGAAGTTGAAATTTTTGATGTGCATGGATTAAATTTTATAGGACCATTTATGGCTTCATTTGAAATTTTATATATATATTACTTGCTGTTGATTATATGTCCAAATGGATTGAAGCTATTTCCGTACCTAAATGTGATGCTCGGAGTATTTTTAAATTTTTAAATAAAAATATTTTTACAAGATATGGAATGATGAGAGTAATTATTACAGATGGAAGATCTCATTTTAGGAATTAAGAGAATCAAAAAATTAATTAAAAAGTATGTAATATGCATAGATTCTTTACTGCTTATCATCCTTAGACCAGCAGTCTAGCAGAGATAACAAATCGAGAAATAAAATGAATTTTAGAAAAAGCTGTAAATCCTTATTAATTGGATTGGTCTGCTAGATTAGATATTGCATTATGGGCTTAAAAAACTACTTATAAGACTCCTATAGGAATGTCCCCATATAGACTTACTTTTGGAAAAACATGCCACTTATTAGTAGAATTGGACCATAAGGCATTTTGGGCTTTTAAGGAATTTAATTTTAATCTAAAATATGTTGGTGAGAAAAGACTATTGCAACTTAATGAACTTGAGGAGATTAGAAATGAAGCATATGATAATGGAAAAGTCTATAAATAGAAAATGAAAAAAATTGCATGATCGTTATTAAGAAGAAGTTTTAATCTGGACAAGAAATTTTATTATATAATACAAGGTTGAGATTTTTTCCAAAAAAACTGAAATCTACAAGGATAGGACCATTTAAAGTGATTAAAGTCTATCATTATAGAAGAGTTGTTATTAAAGATCATAAAACTGGAAAGATATTTAAAGTTAATGAGCATATATTGAAACATTATTATGAAGGGCACATACAACAATTTAAAGAAATTTTGATGTTAAGTCATCTTGATTAAACAATAATAGGTCGTGCTGACGACGTTAAACCAACCGCTTTGTGGGAGACAACCCATATATAAAACTATATATATTATATATTACTATTTTGTTTAATAAGTGTTTTTTATGAAATAATAATATTTTTGAGTCCTACAAAATTTTATATATCATAAAGTATGAAAAAAATTGGTATTGGAGGAAATTTGGAATCAAATTGAACAAAAAATCAAAAGAAGTGATTTTGGCATCTGTCCCCGACAACGCCAGAATGGGTGTCGACGGCGCCCGCCTATATAGACCATGGCACCGACATCACCATCGGGAGCATTGACATCGTCCCAAGCAGTTTTGAGCATTTAATGCGAATGCGACAGACTTTAGCTGGACTGCGCTTCTATATAACCACAGAGAGGTGTTTTTAAGGGACTAAAAACTGCCTTGGACGACCAGAAACTTCCAATTTTTGAATTCCACGATTTTCAATTCTAGAAATACTTCTAGGTATGAAGTTTTCAATAGAAGAAAGTTTATCTGTTTTGATGCACAGAGATTATACGATAAATTCATCATTAAGAAGAGAATTATCAAGGAGAGAGGCTTTGTCAATCATGGATTGAGTAATCCAAGTTCACAGATTGAGAAAATCATTATAAAGAGACGAGGGAAGTTCTGTAACACACTACCACTGCAGTTGTTGTACCAATAATAAAGGAATTCTATGCAAACTTATATGGAATTACCCAAGGAGTCATCTTCATTCAAGATAAGGTTGTACAATTTACTCTGGCTCGAATTAATGATTTTTATATGATAGAAAATGTTCCAATCTGTGTTAGAAAATGTTCCAATCTGTCATTATACAAATTTTATCCAAACGAGAGATATGTTGCAAAATGTATATAACTTTCTGATAGATGAAAATGATAATTGGGAAATCAGAGATGAGGGATATGTTAATTTTTTCGCTTCACTGCGTAATCAAATATCAAAACAATGGTATTTCTTCATATCTACAAAATTACTCCCTACCATGAAGATTAATAGAGTTACAAAGAAAGTGCCATTTTAAACTATTGCATGCAAATGGAAAAGCCCATTAATGTGGGATCGATTATTTTCAAATCTATTATGAGCATTATTATGAATGGGCCAATATACGGATTGGGGCATCCTTCCACAATTTTCTTACTTTGCAGTCAATCTCAAGTGCCATATAAAGGTTGGGATAAAGTATTATTTGGGAGCCCATGATTCCTATTGATGACAATTATATTAGGAATGAGAATGAAGCATTAGATGTTATCTTGGATCATTCATCACATGCTTCAACACTTCCACATGCTTCAACACCATTAATGCCACAAATAGTTGGAAGTTCAATAACTTTGGAGAATAAAATGAACAAAATAGAAAGAGAACTTCAGAGTATTATGAAAGCATAAGGAAATCTTAAATACCTTTTTAATCACCCAGATTGGAGGATGAAGGAGAAATTTAATTACACTAGAACATATGAAGCATGATTGGTGCAAATGTTCAAGAAAAATGGATGGATCGATGAAAATTTGACTGATTAATTCCCACACCGACCCTTCTACAATTTGTACTTTCATTACCAGTTTATGGGAGATATTAGAGGAGGAGAAAGTACTAAAGATGATGCAAAATAGTTGAAGAAGTTGGACTTAAAGTAATTATGTTTTTAATGTCATTGTGTGGATTTGATTTGCTTTACTTTACTCACTTTACTTTAGAACTCTATTATCTTTGATTGTGTGTATAGTTTTGTGTCAACGTTCTAGTGTGTGTCTTGATTTTGACACTAAATTATAATTTAGTTTCTTTATGTATGTGAAAGTGTGATTAGAAAAAAAAATGTATTGTAAAAAGTGTAATTTCATATATAAAAGTTTGTTTGGTATTTTTTTTGAATTATTTTAAGATGAAAATTAATGTTCAAAAAGACTAAATAGACTTTCGAGTGAATTGAAAGAAAGTTGAAAATTGTGAAAATCAGAAAAATAATTTTTTCTCCACAGGCGCTGACGGCGCCGGCATGGGCGCCGATAGCGCCCTCAACACGCAAACCTGAAAACCACCTAAAGACCTTAACAATTCGTGATTTGCACAGTGAAACACCATTTTTACCCTTTTAGTCACCTTCAACCTCAGATTTTTGCACCTAGGCCTCACTATTACTTGGATTTGAGGAGATTTTAAGCAAAAGAAGTTTGAATTTCATTTTCTCTAGATTACCATGGCACCGCGAATGAGCAAGGAAAAGAGAAAAGTGGATTTTGATGATCAAAAGTTTGTTAATTATAAGGCCAACATTTATTTCAATAGTCTGCTTACAACTAAAAAAGTTATTCCAGATCGAGGATTTAAAAATATGGGAGGAGAAGTCGAAAGATTAATCAATGCTCGGCAGTGGTAAAATTTTTGTTACTTTACTGCCGAGGCTATTATTAGTGTAGTGAGTTCTATGCCAATTTTAAGGAGACTTTTGAAGAGTATGTTTTTGTTCGTGGGAGTTTGGTGGAATTTACTTCAAGTAAGATTAATGAATTTTATCAGTTAGAAGATGTGTATAACTATCAGTACAAATTGTTTTTTGCTACAAATGAGGCCTTAGATGAGGTTATTTCTTTTCTTACTTATGGGGGAGGAGCTTGGAAGGTAAAGAGTGGTGTTAAGGTAAACTTTCCTCTTTCTATGTTAGATGTAGTATTTAAGGCCTGACATTACTTTATTTATGGGAGAATTTGTATCTAATAGATGATGAGGATAGATGTAGGCTCTATTTTTTATAGAAACACTCGTTCTGTTGCTTTGGGAGAGACCACTAGTGGTTTGGCACACCCTGACCTGATCTTCACACTATGTGAACAAGCAGGAGTGGATTTTTGAATGGATGAGGAGAGGATTGAACCTCTAAAACCTAGTAGGCCTGCCAATAGTAAGACTTATGAATCTCATGTTGGATGGAGATATGGAAGTAAGACCAGGGATAGACCAGGGATATTCCTTCGGGATATTCCTTCTACATCAAGTGCCACTCCTTCTAGTACTCCTGCTCTTCAGGAACTTATGGAGTAGATGATGATCCAACAGGGAGATATCTTGAGAATGGGAAGTAGAATAGAAAATATGAAGGTCAGAAATGCACACAATTATGATTTCATCAGACAGAAGTTTGAATATGATGCTACTTATGATGACGCGATGGTCAGATACATGAGGGGTGATCACTCAGTTCAGTTTCCTACTCACCTTGTTTTACCCCATATCAGCCGCAAAATTTGGATGTGGAAGAAGAAGAAGATGATGGTTGGTGAGGTTTTAATTAGATTTTAATATTTAGTTTATGTTTGGTTGTACTTTATTGTTGACACTGTTTATTTGTAGTATGTGATACTTTATTTTAATTGTTATGTTGTGTTGTAAACAATAGATTTTTGAAACTGTTGGAAGTTATTAGCTTTTAGTACTTTGTTCAATGTATTTATAGTTAACTCTTTCTGAGCTAATTTTCATGTGATTTGTGTTATTTGATGTTTTATGCCTTGTAGCTTTTCATATTATCACTTACAATATTTCAGGGTTAAATTTCAATATCAGAACCTTCAGCAGAAAGTCTTTTCTTTATGTATCATATGTTTTCTTTCACCCTTTATTTTTTTCAGTTTTTCATGCTACATCTTTTAAAAATTTAAGTTTGGGGGGG
>NW_018218850.1:454742-481640 GCF_001263595.1 Phalaenopsis equestris
TCCTTTTTAAAGAAAAGAAACTTAATTTTATTTGTCTTTAATTAGCTATATTTTCAAAATATTTTAAAATTTAACATGACCATTGGTATTAGAGGGTAACTTTAGATAACTATAATTGTGTTTCTAAATATATAATAAACTTAGGTAAAAATTTTCAATAATAAAGGTTAATTTTAGAGATTAAGATATTTGGTAGGAGAGAAAAAGACTATGTTTTCTTATTGTAAGTAAAGGAATTTGTATTTTTAAAGTATTAAAAATCATAGAGATTCATGTAAGAAGAAAAGAATAAGACTTTATGAAAAATATTTAAAGCTAGTAAAAATTTATAAAGTGAAGGAATGTGAAAAGTTTCAAACCTTAAGAAGAAGATAGTGAAGTTCAAAATCATTAAATGTTATCCAGATATGAAAAAGAAAAGAAAAGAAAAGAAAAAAGGATTGAAAATGATCCTAAAAAAGAAAAAAAAAAGAAAAAGATGTGAGGAGAAGCTTGAGGAGATGCCTAATTAAAAATTAGCTTCACTTAAATCAACATAAAGAAGAAGGCTTGGCTACATTTTCTAAACTTATTTTTCAATATTAGCATATTTACTAGTAAAATTTCATGAAGTTCTTTTTCATATGAATATTCTATGTGGCTTTAATATGAATAATTTGCAGTTTTCCTTGAAAAGAAGAGAGAATAAAAAATCTTAGACTTGAGTGCTAGATATTCTTATTTCTTTAGTATTAACTGGAGTTATTTTACATTTTTCTTAAGTTATGCTATTGTATTTAGTGAACTAAAATATTAAAATCTAGAAGTTAAAATCTTTTCCATGAGTGATATTTTTATGTAGTAAAGAAGTTACTTGAGGACAAGTAACATTAAAGTTTGGGGGATTTTCATACAACAAAAATATATGCATTTTTAGATCATATTTTATACTCATTTTTGGTGATAATGCACTTTAAAGGAAGGTATTTTCATGTTTCATTGCAGGTTTTTGATTTTTAGGACTTGGAGCAAAAAGGAAGCAAGAAGGATGGAATTTAGAATAAAAAATGGAATTTTTAAGAATTATCCAACACTGATGACGCCAGACTGGGCTCCAATGGTGCCATTTGACAGAGAACATGCAGTTAATTAACTAGCCACTGGTGCCGACGGTGCCAGAATGGATGCTGACGACGCCAGTGTCGGTGCAGGCCTTGTTTCTAGAAGATTCGATGAATTTGGACACTTTTTGAAGAGTTTTTGGATGCACCTATTGGAAAACTGACCTTAGGCTCTATTTAGAGCCAAAATAGATCAGAAAAGGCCCTTTCTTCCTCCACTTTGGGCTCCTCTATTCTCGTTTCGTTCCTTTGACCTTCAACCAATTTCCACGCCATTCCACACCATTAGTTAGTTATTTTCTTTATAGGTTTGAATTTTTGTGGTGAGCTTAAGTGTGAATTCTTCTCTAAGAATGTTGGAGAGGGAGAAAAGTGAGATATTTCTTCTTCCTACATTTCCTAAGAGAGGATACAAGGGATTTGCTTTGAGAAAGAGTTTCTGATAAGTATTATTTGTTTATTATTGTTATATATATGAAAATTTTATTTTGTTGTATCTTTCTCATGAAGTCTGAGTAGTTTCCTTTATCTTTCTCCCTACTCTGAGATATGGTGAAATAAAGAGATAATTTGGATGTGTCAATGTTAAATTATAAAATAAATTGTGATGGTTTTTCAACTCTGTTCTTAATTTACTTTTCGATCTGGCCAATTGAATTTTTAAAGTATGTTGTGAAACATATGATCCATGAAATGGAGTATGAGTTCAATAATAGAGTGAGAATCACATTTAAGTCTATGAAGGAGTATTTTTTTCATGGGTTAAGTGTAAATAAATAGGAAAATATACATTGTTGGGTGTAGAATTGGAGATTTTTAGGGTGACAGACTAAAATACCTAATTAGATCTTACTGTTTAAAAACTAAAGCGAGAGTTAGCTTTCAGGGGAAAGGAAGTGGGAGCTCTAGAGCGTGAGCCAGTATCCTCCTAGCCTAGCCACATTTTCAGGGACTAAATCTAAGATTATCCAATGATTTTCTATAACACTGAATGAGGGTAAAAAATTAAAATTGCTCTTATTTAGCACAATACAAATTTAAACCAATTTATTCATCTCATTTCACTAAAAACTCATTGTAGTGGGAAAGATGTTTTTTCATTCTAGGAAACTTCATCACATTGTCGGCACTATTTTTGGTTGGAGGAGTTGCCCGTTGGAAGCTGTCTGCCGCCGGAATCAAAATCCCATCGCCCATCACTCGCTTCAGAAGGATGTTTAATTTACATATGTATATATAGTTTAGAAAAATATGAAATCAAACTGACCCTATATTTTTCATAGTTTAAATGAATGAGCGCTTTACCTCAAATCCTATATCTATCTCGAAGGATAAACACAAGACTTGAGGATGAGGCTTGATCAAACAAACTAAGAAATATATGACATCTGTTTGGTCTGCGAACCATTTATTTATCTAAAAGTTCCCTTATTTAATATGAAAAATTAAATAGGATTTATATTAAGTTGGGTTCGGATTAACTTCTTATAAGGGCAAGCCCCTATAATTAATTATATCTTAGATGACCAAAGTCAGCTAAGAAAACTCTCGATAAAAATAAGAAAATATTATCTTCAAGAGGTAAAAAGGATAGGACTTTTAATGAAATCAGACAAAGAGGTGTGAAAGGGGCATAGTTCAAATTTGAAGAATTTTGTTGTAGAGTCCAAGGGAGGATGAACTAGGGGATGTCACAGATCCGGGGGAGAACCTCGGTGACTTCCAAAGCTATACAATGGTTTGTCTTCTGTTTTGAGAAGATATTATTTAAGTGTTTCATCCTGCAAATTGTATTAATTTAGTTTTTACATTTGAGTGAATGAATGACATAAATAGCTTGAAGGGTGAGAGGATTTAGGTCGTGACGAACGATAACCTCGGAATCCTAAGACAAGTTTGGGCTTATATTGTATAACAGAGCTCTACAAAGGCCTAAAGATGAGTTGAGGATTTATGTTGCTTAAGCAAACTACCTCGAAGTCCTACTACTTGGTTGTTTAATTCTAAGGAAGGAAATTAGTTTAGCTGGGGAAGACATTTTCCTGTTGAAGATGTCCGTGCTGCCCACCATGCTAGCTCCAAGCTTCTTATCATCACGAGTCTAGGTTTTCTAATGTGTTAGATCATGATGTCAAATCAGATGGCCCTATGGTTAAAATTCTTCAAATGTTATGGGGCATGTTAAAGTTGATTAGAGCGACACCGGTTATGATCCTACGGTTCCCTCGTTCTAGCACCACTATTCAGATTTATTTAGTCCAAATGAATTTACTAAAATGCCCTTGATCATAAGGAACTCAGAAAAATAATTTTCATAATTTTTTTTAAGTATATTTAATTTAATATAATTATATTTATACAAAAAGCAAGGTTTCCTTGAGAAATCCATTTTAGTGCATAGACTAAGTTAAATAGTTTTGATAATTTTACAGTGGGTAGGCATGATCTAATGAACAATTTGGAGTTGATTTTGTTAATTTTTTATATGTAGTTAATTTACACAAATTAATACAAGGTATTTACATTTAATTAAGTATTA
The DNA here is from genome assembly GCF_001263595.1 of Phalaenopsis equestris. Classification (NCBI taxonomy): domain Eukaryota; kingdom Viridiplantae; phylum Streptophyta; class Magnoliopsida; order Asparagales; family Orchidaceae; genus Phalaenopsis; species Phalaenopsis equestris. Next base: position 458,382 of record NW_018218850.1, read on the forward strand.
AAATTCAAAAAATGATTCAAAGTATCACAATATTTTTCCTAGATTTCTCTGACCACATAAAACCTACTAAAATTGTTCTCATAATTTTTCAAGTGATATTTAAATTTATATAATTAAAATAAGCCAAAATGGTCACCTTAGCTTGAAAATTAGGGTTAGAAGCTTAGAGTTGCCCTTTGACCTTGGAAAAATCAGAATACATTGCCTCTGTCTTAAGGAACAAACCCTCAAAATTTCAAGCCATCGTCAAATGTTTTAAGCCATAGAGAATTAAAATATAACAGAGGGTATTTAATTAATTAAAAATTAGGGAGTTATAATTCTTATGTTTAGTCCACATTATTCTCCTTTGTTCACTGAGCAAGAGGGTATTTTTTATTTATTTTTATGATTTTTCTAGAGAAAGATATGGATTTTTTAGGTTTAGGCATTTAGAATAATTAAAAAATCCCTACATTTCTACTTGTCCACGCGACACCAACTCATCCTCGTCCTCTCCAAAGCCTCCACGCATCGCACCATCATTGGACACTGCCAGCCTCGTAGCCTCCAAGTAGACCACATTTTATGCACCATGGATCTGTTCGGCTTGATCTCCTCCATCAATTGGATACACACGTGATCGGAGGACTCTTCGTTATCGTCCCCAAGTGACCTAACCCGTGAGTTGTTCACACCAAAACCTTAAGATGTTGGCCTAAACTTAACCAAATAGCATGGGGTTTGTTCCTAAGCCTTTATTTACTCAAGACAAACACATCTATATGGTTTATATGGTATGAAATACAACAAATACGTATGGAGGGTTGAAATAAACTCAGTTTAGGGTTGGAGTTTGATACCTCTGTCTGAGAGGGGAGGACTCAATTTGAAGGTTGTGGTAGCATTGATTGGTCCCAAAAAACCTCCAGATGAGGTCTCAAGCCTTGGTGAATGGTCTAGATATGAATTCTATCAAGCTCGATTTTAGGTGCTGGTCTAGAGCTAGGTTAGAGGCCATTTAAGAGGTGGATTTTGTGGGAAATCAACTTCTTTCACTGTGGGGATGGTGTGTACACATTTAATTGGATTTTGGTTCACTAAGGATAAGTGGGGAGTTCTATCCTAGCTTTAGCAGAAATTTGAGCTCAAAATTGAGCTTCCACAGTGGGGATCAGTAGGGGAAAATGGTGGGCTTGAACTAAGGAGGTCTTAGGGAGTCTCTGAGAGCAATTTGACAGAGTTTCCTTTAGCAAATTTCAGCTCTCTTTTTTTCCATGGAGGTGAGGTTTAAATAAAAATGGTAGCAAATTTCAGCTCTTTTTTTTTCCATGGAGGTGAGGTTTAAATAAAAATGGCCTAGGGGGGTTGTCATGACCAATTGAGGGGTGCAAAATGGTGCTTAGGTGGAGGTTTTTGAAGTGCTAAAACCAATTTGAATTGGCCAGCTCAGATGGGTGAGTTTGAGTTTAATTTTTTTCTTGGGGTTCTCAGTTTTGGTGTTTTCCAGCCACTAAGCCTGCTGACACGACTAGGGGAAGTGTCCAGGTGGTCAGGTGAGCCAGTGGGAGGGTTAATTATAATTAACCCTCAATGGCAAGTGATGATGGGGCATAAATCCCTTAAGCTAGGGATCCAATGGTTCATACCTCACCATGGGTGGTCTAAGGGGATTTATCCTGGTCAATTGAGTGTACTTAGTGGCTGTGGTGTCATCAAAACATATGAAACTCGTGGTATCTCCAGCTCTGTAGCAAACTCAGACTCATCTTCTGGCGTCTTCTTTCCTCATGTAGGAAAGCCCTATGTTTTCTGTGGTTAGCATTTGTGCGCTGAGTTCTCCATAGAGGTGTATCTTGTGGTCTTTCATCATTGGCAGTGACCAGGCCCTCGGTTGGTGTAGCTATCATAGACGATAGGTGACTAGTCTCCTCCATCGGGTCTTGTTGTACTATCACATTTTTCCCCTTCAATGAGCAATTATCTCTAGTGCTTAACCTTAGTAGTGATGACAACCCTTCTTTTTACTGATGGCTAACCACATCCATCAGAGAACCCTCATACTTCCCTGTGGTGCCCTTTTATTGTTAAGTGTGAGGTTCTAGCCATCTTTGAAGGCAAAGATCAGTCTCTGACCTGGCATTTTTTTTCTCTACAGATGATAAGAAAAAAATTCAGTGAGCTGAAATTTAGCTAGAATAAGAACAAAACAAAGTGTTTATTAATCAAATTTCTAGTTTATGTTGATGAGAAAATAGTTCATTTGTGTATGTATTTTGTTTAATTTAGTAGAATATCAAATTTAAAAGGTAGAGAGAAGAAAGTCAAAGCATGTAATTTCAATAATTTCAAACTTTCATGTTAAGTAATGTCAAGTTGCATAATATGTCTTCAGGTATCACCCATTGATTGGCAGCATGGGTCTTTCACCCCGGAAATCTACTAGCTGGTAAGCTCCTCCTATGTAGACCTTTTCCCCAAAAAATGGACTCTTTCAAGTTGGCTTGAATTTTTCACCTATCTTGACGCTTGCAAGAATAGGTTTTTTGAGCACGAGTGCAAAATCACCAATTTAGAATGTGCTTGGGCGGACCAATTTGTCATGAGCTTGTACCATCTTAGCTTAATAATGCTCCAAATGTTCTTTTGCTTTTAAGTGCTTTCCTTCGAGAATTTGCAATTCTGAAAGTCTAAGTTTTGCACTTGCTTTTGTTGTGAGTTGATTGGCGACATTGACCCTGAGAGATGGCGTCTGAACCTGTAACGGTAGTACCACCTTGGACTCGTACACGAGCATGTAGGGTGTACACTGAGTGGGAATTCTGAACTTCTTCCGGTTGGCCCACAAAGCTTCTAGCAAATTTTTATGCCAATCTCTTTTATTTTCATCCATTGTCTTCTTCAAAATATGTACAAGTGTCCTGTTGAAAGCCTCGGCCAGACCATTTGCCATAGGATAGTAAATTGTAGAGTATCTCTAGTCTATCAGCATGTCTTCTGATGAAATTATTGATTTTGGTTCTTTTGAAGGCTGTCCCATTGTCGGAGATTATTCTGCGTAGAACCTTGAAATGGTAGACAACTCGGCTTTTGAAGAATTGAAGGATGTGTTGTGTTGTAGCCTCTCGGCCTCTCGTAACGACACTACCTCTACCTATTTGGAAATGTAATTTGTAGCAGCAAGTATGAATTTGTGTCCTTTGGAAGACGAAGGGTCTATCGGATCTATTATGTCCATGCCCCAACACTCAAATTGCCATGAGGCGACTGTTGGGTGTAGCACATTTGAAGGTTGGTGCAAGACCACCCCATGCACTTGACACTAATGACATCTTATTGTTGTATCCATGTAATTGGACATCATTGGTGGCTAATAATATCTGAGTCTCTTGATCTGTATTTTCATCTTTGGCCCTAACTAGTGACCGCCACACAATCCGGTGAGTACTTCTTTGACGATACTTTGTGCTTTGTCTCTGCTTAAGCCTCGTAGCCACATCGGATAAAATGATCTTCTATAAAGTACATCACCTATTAGAGCATATGACATGGCCCTTTTTGTGATTTGGTGCTGCTGACTTGTCCTCTTGTAGATTTCCATCATGCAAATATTCTGTTAGTGGCGTACACCAATCTTAATTGTTGTCAGCAACCAAAATCATCATTTCTTTTTCTTTTCCAAGCTTGTGTAGATTATCAAGGTCAACTTGAGATAAAACTTATCTTCCTTGTATTGTAATATCAATAAAATCCTACGGAGGACATGCCAGCTCCATAGCAAGTTTTGCTAGACCGACAACATGGGCATTATCCCCTAGGAATCCGGTAGAAAGTTACATTAGGAATATGCTCCAGCAGCTTCATCAGGTACTGATGGTATTATGCTAAACTTGGTTTCAAAATCTTATATCATCCAGTTACTTGTTGGAGGACGAGTTGTGAGTCTCCATAGATGGCAATATCCATTACATCCAACGAGATTGCCAACTCCAACCCAGTAATAAAGGCTTCATATTCTGCTTCGTTGTTGGTACATGGCTTTGTCAGGTGATATGAGAACCTCAACATACCCTTCTTTGGCGTGATAAAGATCAAACCAATCCCTGCTTTGCCTGGTATAACTGTGCGCTGTGCCCGATCCTTTGTCTTTTTGGCTGACGAAGCTCCGTTGAAGTACATCTCCTTATGTTTTTCACTAGAGAATTCCATTTGTAAAACTTATTCATCTGGTAACTCATCATTAAGAGGAGACCTAGTTGGAAGTGGGTATGCAGCGAGAAGGTCTGCTAAAATCTATCTCTTGATAGCACGGAGGGGAACAAAAGTTATATCAAATTGCAATAAAATCCTTGACTATCTTGCTAGACGTCTAGAGAGTGTTGGTCGGGTCATCAAATATTGCAGCAGACTAACTTTGAACTTAGGGTAATCTTATGAGAAAGCATGTAATGTCGAATATTTTGGGTGATAAAAATCAAAGCTAGACAATGCTTCTCGATAGGTGAATATCTTACTTCCGTCAATATTAGACAATGATTCAAGTAGTAGAGTGCGTTTTATTTACCCTCATCGTTGACTTGGGCTAAGAGGGCTCCAAGGGAGTCATCTAAGGCCACGGTATAAAGTATTAAAGGTTTCCTTAGGATAAGGGCTGCCAAAATAAGAGGTGTCAATAAATACTGTTTAACATCCTCAAAGGCATGCTGACGTTTCACTTCCCAAACGAATTTGACATCCCTTTTAATTAATGCAGAGAAGTGCTGATACTTACCTGAGAGATTAGAAATAAAAAGTTTCAGAAATTCCAACTTCCCTTGGAAAGAGCGTAATTGTTTTAAGGTTTTGGGGGGAGACATTTCCAATATAGCTTTAATCTTATCCGAGTCGATCTCAATTCCCTGATGACAGATAATGAATCCTAAAAATTTCCCAGAAGTAACGATGAAGGCGCACTTTAAGGGATTCATTTTAAGGTCATATCATCGAAACTATTCGAACACGATCCTCAAATCAAACAAATGGTCTATTTTTTATTTAATTTTGATGATTTAATTTTGATGACCTGATGACCAAATCATCCACGTAGCATTCTACTTGGTTGTGAATTAGGTCATCAAAAAATCTTTTTCATAACTCATTGACATGTTGCTCCAACATTCTTCAATCCAAACGACATCACTGTGTAGCAGAAAGTACCGATAGGTGTTTTGAAGGTTGTATGTGCTCCATCTTCTAGAGCCATCTTGATTTGATTGTACCCTGATGACCCATCCATGAAGGGCAAAATTTCATGTGTCGAAGTGATATCCTCCATGACTTCTATTATCGATAATGGGAACTCATCTTTTGGACATGCTTTGTTCAAATCCCTGAAGTTGACACAAAAATGTATTTGTCAATGTATTTGTCCATTTTTCTTTCTTCTTAACAGTTACAATGTTAGCTAATCATGTGGGATATTGCTCTTATTTTACAAATTTAGCATCTATTAACTTTTTCACCTCGGCAATGACTTGCTTCTTTATTTCGAGGCGCATTCTTCTGGGAGCTTGTTTTTTTGGGGTCATATCTTTCTCCACCCCGAGCTTATGAACTGCAACCTCTGCTGATAGTCCTGACATTTCATCATAACTCCATGCGAAGCAATCTTTAAATTCCGTTAGAGGTTTGATCAATTCTAATGATTCTTCATCATTGAGTAGAGAACTTATAAATGTAGGTCGGGGCTGCTCTTCTGTCCCGAGGTTACTTTCCTTCAATTCATCAACAGTTGACTTCATTTCTTCTTCAAATTTTGGCAGAGCATCTTCTATTAGCTAATCAGTAGAGTCATCCTCTATATCAAGGCAATCCTCTTCTGATTCACTAGTAACAATCATACAAAATTCTGAATCATCGACTGGTCCGACTGTACCAAATATGAGACCCTCTTTCGAGTTGGGAGCTTGACTTTTGACATCCCATAATTTTTCAAAAAGTTTTAGTTTTTCTTTTGGCATTTGTTTTGACAAATGTCCCTGTTGAATTAACTTTTGTACACAAGGTGAAAAGTAACCAAAAGGAAATTACATTAATTCATTAGAACTCTCATCCAATTTACATGGATTTTTAAGATTAATTCTCAAGATTAATAGTAGTAGAAGCACAATAAAACTTGATCGGCTTTGAACCAGTGCTACGGACTTCCTTGACCTCTAAAGTTTCGACCTTTTGAGGGAGAATTGGATTAAGGGTCATGGTGTTCATAATCATCTTCCTAACTTGAGCCCATCAGTTAAGAATCATTTGTTCTTAATTGACTTCCAAGCCTTGATGATTAGGAAAGTTAGGATTTTTTGTTCATATTATAGAAAAGGTTCCAAGTGAGTTTCTATTTTTATTATCATCAATTCTTTGATTTTTTTGAATTAAATTATTATTATTATTATTAATTATTAACAAATTCCAATGATTTAATTAAATGGAAAATAATGTTTTAATTACAAAAATTATTTTTATATTCTTATTAAACTTCTCTTAGTTCGGAAAACTCAGAGAACCAAATTTTGTATTTTTATGATTTCTAATTTATTTATTATAATTATTTTAATGAGAGAAATAATGAAAAATGTATTTTTAAGGTTTTAAAATTTATTTTTAACTTGGAAAAGTTAGGAAAAATATTTTAATGAGTCCCAAGTGATCAGGAAACCATTAGGCACATTTTGAAATATTTTTGTATTTTAGGATTTTTAATTATTTTTAATTATTTTAAATTTAAAATAAGGCTCAACAATTAAGTATTTTCTCAAAAATAACTTTTATTTTTTCTAAGTTCCTCTGATCACAAGAAACTCAGAAAACTACTTTTCTAATTTTCTGATTTATATTTTATTATCTCTTTAATTTGTTATAATTATTTTTGTACAAAAATATAATGTTTCTTAGAAAATCAACATTAATACTCGAACTTAATCAATAATTTTTAAATTTTTACAAGGGGGTAAACATGATTTTTATACACAGTGTGGAATTGATTTTGTCAAATTTTGAATGATATTTAATTTACATAAATTAAAACAAAATATATGCATTTAATTATTAATAGAAATGTACAAAACGATTCAAATCATCATATAATTTTCTCTAAGCTTTTCTGACCACAGAAAACCTATTAAAACTACTCTCATATTTTTCCAGGTAATATTTTAATTTATATAATTAAAATATGCCAAAATATCCATCCTTGCTTGAAAATTAGGGTCAAAAGCATAGAGATACTCTATAACCTTATAAAAATTAGAGAACATCCCCTCTGTCATAAGAAATAAACCCTAAAATTCTCAAGCCATGGGGAGTATTGCTTGATCATAATGAATTAAAATACTCCAGAGAGTATTTAATTCATTAAAAATCAAGGAGTAAGAAAATAATTTTTATTGTTAGTCCACATTATTCTCTGATCACGGAGCAAGAGGGTATTTTTATTTTTCTAGAGAAAGATATAGTTTTTTGAAATTAAGGCTTTTAAATAAATCCAAAAAAATCCATAATTTTCTACTTAAACACACGGCGACAACTCATCCTACGGCGGCTCAAAACTCACACGCAGTGCTCCACCATTTGACGCCACCATCAACCTCAGCTGCCATGCGACCCACGCTTTATTCATCATATCTTTGTGCGGCTCAATCTCCTCCATCCATCAAATAAACATGCGATCAGACGACTCCCTGTTATCATTCGTAAATGACTTAACCAGAGAACTGTTCACACTAAAACCTTAAGACCTTCGTATAGACTCAACCAAATCACATGGGGTTTGTTTCTAAACCTTCTTCTACTCAAGACGAGTATATCTATATGATTAATCAAGAATGAAATCAAGCCATTACACATGAAGAATCAAAACAAGCTTGATTTAGGATTGAGGTTCAATACCTTTCTTTGAGAGGGGAAGCCTCAAACAGATGGTTGTGGTAGCTTTGATTGGGTCCAAAGAACCTCTAGATGAAGTCTTAGGCCCTGGTGAATTCTCTAGGTATGATTTCAATCAAAATGGATTTTAGGTGTCATTGTAGAGCTATGTTAGGGCCTCTCTGTGATGGGGCTTTTGTGTGGAATCAACTTCTCTCACTTTGTGGTTGGTTTGTGCAAGTTTAATTGAAGTTTGGGGCACTGTGGTGGAGTAGAGAAATCTGTCCTGGTTTTAGGGCAAATTTCAGTGATGAAATTGGCCCTAATATGTCGCTGAGAGCAGAGGGATTGCACTTAGAATGGTTTCGGGAGGCTCTAGTGAGATTTTAGTAGAGTTTCCCCAAGGATTTTGGCATGCTCTTTTTTGGCTGTGAATTGGTAGAGCTCAGAGCTTGGCAGTGGGTGCAAGACAATGCTTAGGTGAAAGGATGAGGAGCTCTAGTGACCAATCAGACTTGGCCAGCTCAGGGAGGTTTAATTTTGGGTTTTGGCCAATGGGGACACCTTTAGGCTCGCTATTTCTGGTGGCAGAGGTGGTGGTTAGCTAAGGTATGGTCACTTCTTGGCTTAGGGAGGTCAAGGGAGGTTTAATTATGATTTAATTCCAATGGAAAGTGATGATGGTAAAGTATTTTAAAAATAAGGCTAAATATGGTTAAGATCCCTTAAATCAAGGGACCATTGATCCACAACTCACCTAGGTTGTTAGGTTAGTTTATGTTATTCAACATAATCCAAATGGTGGCTGTGCTGACATTAATTTTGTCACTTCTGTGTGGCTAAGTCAATTTTGGTGAAGGGGTTCAATTTAGGTCAAATTGTCTTAAAGCTATGTTTGGGTTAGGCTTGGGCTTTAGTTGGGCTAAGGTTGGGCTAGGTTCAAATTGATGGCTTAAAATGGTTTAGGGGAATGTTTTGAAGTATTCTCAACATTGATTGGGTGCCAATTTTTGGGTTAGGCCATTCAATTTGGTGGAATTTGGGCACATGGCTAAATTGGGGACATGGCTAAATTGGGCACATGGCTAAATTGGGGAAAATTTGGGGATTTTAGATTTGGGTTGAAATTGAGTGAAATTGAGGCGTTAGCAAGGTAAATTGAGGGCTCAATTTGATGTATAGAGATATTTCAAAGAGTTTAGGATGCATAATTGGTGTAATTGGAAAAATTTGGAGGTTCAATTGAGTGGGATTTTGATTTTAGGTTAGATTGGATCTTTTTTATTTGGGTTGAAATTGGACTCAAATGTGGGTCATATGGACTTGGATTTGGTATAAAATGATCATAAACATGATGAATTTGAGTTTAGAATTGCAATTGGGGAAAATTGGGGGAAATTGGGGTGAAATTGAGGGACATTTTGGTGTTTTTGTTAAAATAGTCAAATTGGGTTCAATTTAATGGTTCAAATTGATTTTGGGGACATTTGAAATGATTTGAGGGTTTTGAGAAAGTTTGGGCCACCAAGGGTATTTTGGTAATTTTGGCCAAATGATGATATTTTAGCAATTTGGGTAGATTTATGGGGGGGCAAAGGTTAGGTTGGGTATTTAGGTAAAGTTGGAGTGCAACCACCCTATTTGAGCTATGGACCAATGGAATCCTCTACTTTGGGTCCTTCATGTATTGATCTTGGCTAGACCTCAACCTAGGGCTATTGGGGCAAGGGAACATCTACATGAGTCTCCTAGAAGATCAAGGGATGAAAGTCAACAAGATTGGCTTTAAGTTTGTGAGTGACTGATATTTGTGCTATAGACCAATGGAATCCTGTACTTTGGGTCCTTCATGTATTGGTCTTGGCTAGACCTCAACCTAGGGCTATTGGGGCAAGGGAACATCTACATGAGTCTCCTAGAAGATCAAGGGATGAAAGTCAACAAGATTGGGTTTAGGTTTGTGTGCGACTGTGAGTGAAAATAAGTGTAAGTGAGTGAACTAGCTTCAGAACAACACCCAGGGTCAACCTCAAGGCCAAGTAGTCCTATGGGGCTGCCCCTTGAGCTCCCCCATATTGAACATACCTAATAAGTGCTAGAGGCCAGGATCAATATGTGGAAATTTAAGTTGAGCAAAGAAGAGTTTAGAATTTCTAATGGTGAGGGTTCCTTTTCTAGTTATCTAGGAATAGTCAAGAGGAAAGTCCCATGGCTAGACCCGAGGCTACTAAGGAGAAAACTAGACCTCAACCAAAAGTGAGGTCAACATGTCAGTATTAATCTTATGTCTCTATCAATTTTTAGATGGTTAGGTTTAGGAGAAATTTCATCTCTTACTGCAAGTCTTTCTTAGCTGATCGTGCGATTATCTATCCTAAAGGAGTTATAGAAGATGTTTTGGTAAAGATGATAAATTTATCTTTCATGTGGATTTTATTGTGTTAGATGTAGAGGAAGATAAAGAAACTCTTATCATTTTAGGAAGACCATTTCTTACAACTGGAAGAGCTTTGATAGACGTACATAAAGGACAATTAAAGATGAGAGTTAGCAATCAATATGTCAAATTTAATATTGCAAAGTCAATGATATATCCAATAAAACAAAGAGAGGATGAATGCTTCAGAATAGAATTTTTTAACTATTTAAGCGAAGAATATTTCACGAATACATTTGAAAAGAAAATCGAAGAGGAAGGTTTGGAGTATGAGGATGAGGACACAGTTCAAGATGAATCTATAAAAGTGAGTAATAAAGAATTGGATTATGTTGAGGAACAATTTGAATTGTTAGATCCTGCGGATAATAACAAAAATTTGATTTCATTGATTGAGAAACGTCCTGAACAAGAAATGAAAACACTTTCGACACATTTAAATTATGCCTTTTTAGGAGATTTATCTACATTACATGTTATTTTATCCTCAGAGTTAACTGAAGCACTAGAACAAATGATATTGGTAACTTTAGAAAGATAAAAGAAAGCCTTTAGATGGATATTAGCTGACATTAATGAAATAAGTCCTTCAAATTGTATGCACAGAAATTTACAAGAAGATCATCATGAACCAAAAGCTGATCCTCAAAGGAGATTAGACCCCATGATGAAAGAAGTTATAAGGAAAAAGATTTTAAATTGGTTAGATGCGAAAGTAATATATACTATTTTAAACAGCACTTAAGTGAGTCCAATACACTGTGTTCCAAAGAAAGGAGGTGTGACTATGGTGATAAATGAGAATAATGAATTAATACCAACAATACAAGTCACTAGATGGTGAATCTGCATAGATTATAGAAAATAAAATTCGGCCACCAGGAAAAATCACTTTCCTTTACTCTTTTTGGACCGCATGTTTGATAGACTAGTTGGGCAAAGATATTTTCTTTAGATGGATATACCTACTATCATCAAATACCAATTGCGCCAGATAATCAAGAGAAGACAATGTTTACTAGTCCTTATGGTACTTTTGCTTTTTGACAAATGCTCTTTGATTTATGTAATGTGCCTACGACATTTCAAAGATGTATGATATTAAGTTATAGTGATTTAATTGACAAAGGGATAGAAGTATTTATAAATGATTTTTCTATGTTTGGAACATCATTTGAAATATGTCGAAATTATTTAGAGAGAGATTTAGAATGATGTGAAAAGATGAATCTAGTATTAAATTGGGAAAAAATGTCAATTTATGGTTATAGGAGGAATTGTGTTTATGCATAAAATTTTAGAAAATGCCATGGAAATTGATCCGAAAAATAATTCAAGTAATATCTAACCTACCTCTACCTACTAATGTAAGAGGAGTTAGGAGCTTTCTAGGACATACTGGCTTTTACAGGCGATATGTCAAAGATTTTTCAATAATTACAAAGCCTTTAAGCCAACTTTTAAAAAAAGATGCAAAATTTGATTTCAATCAAGAGTGTCTTAATGCCTTTGAAACATTGAAGAAAAAATTGCTCACTGCTCCTATAATTATTTCACATGATTAAGAGAAACTGTTTGAATTAATGTTTGATGAAAGATCTATGTGATTGGAGCTGTCTTAGGGTAGAGATATGAAAATTTTTTAATAGTTATATACTACGCTAGTAAAACTCTCAGTGATGCTCAAATTGATTATACTACTATTAAAAGATGGTTATTAGCTATTGTCTATGCTTTTGATAAATTTAGGTCATATCTAACTGGAGCTAAATGTGTTGTGCATACTGACCACTCGGCTATAAAGTATCTGATGCAAAAGAAGGATGCGAAACCAAGATTAACTACTTGAGTACTTCTGATGCAAAAATTTGATTTTATGTTAGTTGATAGGAAACAAATAGATAATCAAATTGCTGATCATTTATCTATACCAGAATAAGAATAAACATTTGACCTTGAAAAAGAAATTATTGAAACTTTTCCTGATGAACAACTTTATGCTGTTAAAAGATGGGAAGTACCGCGGTATGCTGATGTTGTAAACTATATTATTAGTGCTATTTTACCATATGAAATGGCAAAACGATAAGAAAAGAAGTTTATTCACAATGGAAATATTTACTTTTGGGATGACCCATATTTGTACATAAAATGCAAAGATTAATTATGAGGAGATGTGTGCCTTCTGATGAAATTGACAAAATTATCGAAAAATGTCATGATTCTAAATTTAGAGGTTATTTTGGGATTGATAAAACTTCTCACAAAATTTTATAATCTGGATTTTATTGGCCTACGCTATTTAGAGATTTTAATATATATATATATATATATATATGCCTCTACATTTTACATTGAAAGTTGAAATCTTTGATGTTTAGGGATTAGATTTTATGGGATGGGGAGTATTTAGACCTTCATTTATATATATATCATAAATAAAAATGGCGGCGTCTAGGCTTCATGGATCTGGCTTCCTAAGCAATTTCGTGCTCCCTTCCCCGCTCCATGGCTAGTGAGATTTTTCGACTATTTGATTTCTGTTCTTCGCTCTTTCATATTTTTCGCAATGCAGCGCTCTCGTTCCATCGTCAATGCGGTTTTAGAGGGTGGTGGGGCGACATCTGGCTATACCGTTTCTTTTATGTTTCCTCAAGGATTTCACGATTCCCTTAATGTTGGGGGGATTACTCTTTTGTTGAGAAACATGGGAAAAAGAATGACAAGTTCGCTATGTTTATTTCTGATGTCGAATCCAACATTTTGGATTCCTCTTGCCGCTTGGCTTTGGCTGGGAAGTTCCCTTTTGGGAAACCGAAATTGGAACTTATCAGAAGAGAAATAAATTTGCTTCATTTGAAGGGTTGGTTGAAAATTTGTGCTTTAGATGGGAAACATATCCTAATATAGCTTGCGAATGATGAAGATTATACTATGCTTTTTCCGAAGAGGTTTCTGAGAATCGATAACTAAGTAATGAAATTCCAGAAATGGTCCGTAGATTTTGATCTGAAACTTGAATTGCCTATTTTACCTATTTGGATTCAATTTCTGGGATTAAAGCTGCATTATTAACCATGAAGTTTTATTTTCCCTTGCCGCTGCTTATGGGAAACCCTTAAAAATGGATAGTGGTATGTACTATCTTACTTGATCCTCTGAGGCTTCGGTCCTAGTGGAAAGGGATATAGCTCAGCCATTTTGTGTTGAGATTTAGATCATATCTCAACATCATGGCTATTGGCAACCAGTTGACATTGAAGAGCACTCCCCATATAACATCCTTTGCTCTATGTTTGGTCACCATGCCTCTAATTGTTTTTGTCTTAACCCTCGTCTCAAAGCAACTAATGGCTTGAACCCTCCTACTAGAAACAACACTATAGTGCCACCTAACCCTTCTGTCATAAATGATCATGAGAAAGAACATGAGAATATGAGATCGTTACAAATTAATGATTCAATCATTGATCCAACTACAATGATCCCCTTAAAAGATGCTATACAAGTGCATCCCACACCTATCGGTAGTGATGAGGCTATTGATGAGGCTATTAATGTGCAATCCCTAGGTAATGAGAATGATGGCTTTGTTGAACCAACTATTGATACATCCTCTGAGAAGGCTCCATCTCACTTAGTATCTCATGGTAATATTTTAGCTACTTCTTCCAATGTTAATCTTTCTAGGGTAAACTTTGTTGACAGGTTTGGGCAACATGATCAGCAATGTCCTCTTCATGTATCCAATGACGTTTCAGATGATCCTCTTATGCTTGCCCTTTCCAACTTAGAGGGTGAGTGGCAGGTGCAAAAACATTCTAAAAGAAAGGCTAAAAGGAAAAATGAACTCTCAAGATTGAATGTTGGGAATATTATTCAGGAAATAACCTATTATTCAGAAGGAGAGAAATTAGGCAACTCTTCTAGATCTTCTAGAAGGGCTGACTGAAGACATAATGTTTAACATTATGGTTTGGAATATTAGGGGAGTGGCAAACGCTTCCTCCCTTAATAGGCTTAAATATCTATGTAGGGTCCATAAAATTTCTATTTTTGCCATCTTGGATCCACTTGTCCATGTTAATAAGAGCAGGATATTGCATAGCTTTAAAGGCTTTCAATCTTACCGTAACAAGAACAACAAGATTGGGTTTTTTGGAAATGTCATGTTACTCTCTATCATTGATGTTGAGGAACAATTTGTTCTCACCCACTTCCGGATGGAGCAATTTCATGGTTGGGGCACCTTTGTTTATGCTAGTTCTCTTTTACCTGACAAATTCTTACTTTGGCAAAAGCTTGAGATTTTGGGTGGTTCCATCACTGATAATTTATTTGTAGGCTATGATTTTAAAATGATCATGAAGCCTTCTGAGAAAAAAGGTGGTTGAAGAGGTGATATCTCTCTTCTTAATCAATTTTCTAACTCTATGGCTAGAGCTGGCTTATTTGATATGGGGTATTCTTGTTCTCCCTATACATGGAGGTGAGATTTTCTCCAACAAAGGCTTGATCGGTTCCTTGCGATCTCTGATTTCTCACTTATTTTCCTATCTTCAAAGTTTAACATCTTAGCTATGCTTCTTCTAATCATAATCCTATTCTTCTTACCATTACTTTTATTGTTAAACCTACTATCTCCAAATTTAAATTTCTAAATATTTGGACTTCTCATGATACAATCCTCAGTACTGTACAACAGGTTTGAAATTATGATTGCATTGGCTCATCCTGGTATATTATCTGGAAATTACATAAAAAATTAGCAGCTCATCTTTGGAAATGGAATCCCCAAGTATTTGGTAACGTACACACTAAAGTTACGAAGGCTCAAAATGCAGTTGATCTTTTGGAATCTCAGGTAATTTATACCCAAGATATGGTGAACTCTACTGCTCAGGCTCACTTGACTCTTCTTGAAGCCATTAACATGGAGAAGGCTCTTCCTCAAAAAAAAGCTAATGGCCTCCATTTCAAGGTTGGTGATCAGAACACTAAATACTTTCATGCCACCTTAAAACATAGAAGGAACATGAATTGCATCTTGAAAATTAAAAATGTAGATGGTCAAATCTTAACTAACTTAGATGAGATTAAGGATAATGTTGAGCTTTAATTCTCAAAGCTTTTTCAACATAGCTCTATCATCACTCCTATTGATGCTAATGTGTTTCTTGATGATTTTGACTATATCAATAACCTTTCTTTAGCTCAAGTTCCTGATGAAGAAGAAATTCTTTCTGCATTCAAGTCCATAAGCTCCAACAAGTCACCTGGTCCTGATGATTTCTCCTCTGCCTTTTATATCAAGTGCTGGGACATCGTTAAAATTGAGGTGGTTACAGCTATTCAAAGCTTATTTTTGGGAGAAGATCCTAGTAATTATTTTACCTCTGCCTTTATTGTTCTTATTCCTAATGGACATGAAAAAATCACTTGGGATAACTTTTTCCCTATCTCTCTCACTACTGTTATCTCCAAAGTGTTGAGAAAGATCATTGTTGAAAGATTGCAGCCTCATCTAGCACATTTTATACCCCCTCAACAATCAGCTTTTATAAAAGGTAGAGATATTACAGACAATATCTTGCTTGCTCAGGAATTGATTGAAGATCTTGATAAGAATTGTAGAGGAGGTAACATGGTATTTAAACTTGATATAAGAAAAGCTTTTGATATTATAAGTTGGGATTTCATTTTTAACATTCTTCAAGCTAGGGGTTTCAAACGGGTGTTCTGTTCTCTCATCAAAAGATGGTTAGCTAACAACCACTATAGTATTCTCATCAATGAAAAATTTCATGGTTTCTTCTCTTCTTCTAGAGGCATCAAATAGGGAGATCCCCTCTCCCCTAAAATTTTTATTATTGCTTTTAATTATCTCTCGAGGCTTATAAACAGGCTGCATCAAACTCATCTTCATTTCCAATATTCTTATAAATAAAATATTCTTATTAGCCACCTTGCCCATGTATTTTCTTCATTAAACAGGCTTATGATGCCATTTTATTTTCTAATGCCAGTAAGCTTACTATTAAGGAAATGATGTAGCTGCTTAAAGAGTTTCAAGATGCCTCTGGCCTTCTTTTTAATTTATCTAAATGCTCTATTTATTTTGAAAATAAGGTGAATAACTACATTGAAAATTGGGCCTCTGATTACACCAGATGTAGGATTTCAAAGCTCCCTCTAAAATACCTTGGGGTTAATCTGCTCAGGGGAAGAAAGAAACAAATTTAAATGGATGATATTGTGGACACTATTAAATCCAATACCAATGACCGGAGAAATACCCTCTTGTCTAATGGTGGTAGGCTCACTCTTCTTAAAAATTTTTTATGTAGCATTCCTTTATAATCTTTGCAAGTGCTGAAAATTAAGAAGAGTACCCAGTCTACCCTTGAAGTTCTATTTAATAAATTCCATTAGTGGTGGAATAGATCTTCTAGGATTTCGGCTATTTGGAAGAAGTTTTGTAAGCCTTGTACTTCTGGGGGGCTTGGGTTTAAAACCCTTAAGGAAATTATTGATATAAATATGTGTAAACTTTGGTACAATTAGAACTCAAGATTCTTTATGGTCTCAATTTCTCCATCATAAATATTATATGAATACTCACCCTTCCGTTGTTTCATAGAGAATTGGAGAGTATAAATTTTGGAAAGCTATCACCCTTGCTCATGAGGTGGCTTCTCATTTCATTCATTTAGGGTGTGGGAGAGGGGAAGATTTCTTTCTGGAATGACCATTGGGGTTCTTCCCCTTTGTTGAACTTGCCTCATGCTACTAATGATGATGATCTACTTGTTAGGGATTTTTAAATTGATGGGATTTGGAGCATACCCAAATTATGGTCTTTAATTGGTGAGGAGGCTCCCTTAGTTGCTAACATTCCACTTAAAATTGATTCTAGGGATGTTCTTATGTGGAAATCCCACTCTATTGTTTCTATTACTAAGATGCTTTACTCTAATTTATACACATACCCTCAGTAGATTTGGAGTAAATATATTTGGAACCAATTCATTTCTCCTTCTATATCTTTCTTTAGTTGGAGATTGTTCTATGATCTACTTCCCCTTGATGACATTTTGAAGATGAAAGGCTTGAAAATTGCATCATTTTGCTATCTTTGCAAGAAGGAGGCTGAATCCTCCACTCATTTATTTCATGAATGTGATTTTTACAAAGAATTTTGGCATCTTTTTGGGTGGTATTTTGTTATACAATGGCCTGCTAATTTCCATCTGAAAATTATTCTTCAAACTTGGAAGAACTCTGAAAAATATCACACAAATCTGTTCTACTTCCCTATGATTGTTCTTTGGTTTATTTGGATGGGGAGAAATAGCATAAATATGAGGACTCTCCTCATATGCCTTAAAATCTGCTTTCTTTCATTGTTGCTAACTTTCATAAAGCCTCTAAAGCAGTGGGGATGTGCATATAATACTCCTCAACCTGAGAATTGACGGAGGCCAATGTTGATTAATTGGACCTCACCTTCCCATGGTTGGATCAAAGTCAATATTGATGGCATCTTTAATGGTGCAAATGCTGAGATTTGTTAGGTAGCTGATTAAGTTTCAAATGATACTTTTTCTTGTTGTTCCTCCTTAGGAAGACACTACTACTTCATTTTCTTTTATACTCTTGATATTTGGAGGCCATTGGCTCCAATTTATTGGAGGCACGGATTAAGTTTTCATTTGGAGGCCAGAGGCTTCATTATTTTAAGAATTACATTTATTTTTGGAGGCTCATGGCTCGAACTTTTGGTGTTGTTTAGGCAGTTGATTATGATTCATTTGTTGCTTTTGTCTCACTATTTCAACTGCTTATGGACTGGGGAGATTTGGTTGAAGTTTATGTGTTTAGAGCTTTTATTTAGAGCAATTTGTTAAATTACAAGGAAGGTGTTTCTGAAGATATATATGTTTCGAGCTAATTTTTTTGAGCTTCACTTATCTATATACTTTGGTTGTGTTATTAATAAGTCCAACGGGAAAATTGTTGGTTGCTTGTGGAGAAGAATTCATTTCTACTCCACGAGATTAATCTTAATTCACATGATATGCATTCTTGTTTTGAACAGGAAAATTGGGTGTTTTGATGCCTTATATGAGCTGCTACATTATCTTATTACGTCTTTTATTGCAATGCTAACTGTGATTTCTTTCTTGCTCTTAACTGATCATTTTGAGGGAAGCCTCGATGCTTTTCTTGTTATTAGTTCCCTGTCATTACTTTTCATTTGCTATTTCTTGAGAAAGAGCAGTTTTCATTATAGAAATTGACATATTTTTAGTACTTTTGAGTATACTTAGTGGTTCAGGCTTGTACTACAAACCCCCCAACATTTTTTGAAGGTTGATGGTTTCACATCTATACCTATATTACCATGGCTCCTCTTTCACATTTTGCAGTCCGAGAGTTTACTTTGGAGGCCCATGGATCCTTCTACTAATAGAAAAAATGACTATTGTTTGATATGGATTACTACTCATTTAATCCGCCACCATGTTGTTTCTGCCTTTCCATACAGGTTCTGCTCTCTGGCGTTTCGTAGCATTTATTTTGCTAATTGGGAGGCTCATATTCCTCCTACTGATATCTTTTTGGCTTTACAACTCTCAAGCCTGATTTTGCACTATTTTGTACATGTTAAGATGGGGTATACGGCTACTGTTTGGTATACTTTTGATTTGGATACATGTAACTTTGGAGTAATTTCTTGTTTTTCATTCTCTTTTTTGTGTGAAGTTGTAATGCGGAAAAAGCAACCCCTAGGACAATATGTATTCTTTTTCTTTTTAGTGGGGATCTTTCGACACTATTTTTGCTTGGAGGAGTTGCCCGTAAGAAGTTGTCAGTCACTGGAATCGAAATCTCGTCACCCGCTTCGGAACAACATTTTAATTTACATATATATTTAGTTTTAGAAAAATATGAAATCAAACTGACCCCATATTTTTCATAGTTTCAATGAAAGAGCACTGTACCTCAAATCATGTATCTATCCTGAAGGACAAACACAAGACTTGAGGATGAGGCTCGATCAAATAAAATAAGGAATATATGACATTCGTTTGGTCTGTGAAACCTTTATATTTGCCGACAAAATCCCCTGTTTAATATAAAGGATTAAATAGGGTTTATATTAAGCTGAGTTTGAACATGCTTCCTATAAGGGCAAGCCCCTATAGTTAATTACATCTTAAATGAACAAAGTCACCGAAGAAGACTCTCGATAAAA
Source organism: Phalaenopsis equestris (assembly GCF_001263595.1). Classification (NCBI taxonomy): domain Eukaryota; kingdom Viridiplantae; phylum Streptophyta; class Magnoliopsida; order Asparagales; family Orchidaceae; genus Phalaenopsis; species Phalaenopsis equestris. The sequence continues at coordinate 477,953 of NW_018218850.1, forward strand.
ATCAGGAAATATTATCAAAGGTTAGGACTCTTCAATGAGATCAGACATAGAGGTGTGGAAGGAGATTGATTCAAATTTGAAACATTTTATTGTAGAATCCAAAGGAGGAAGAACTAAAGGAAGTCATGGATCCAGAGGAGAAGCCCGGTGACTTCCCAAGCTATCCTAATGTTTGGCTTCAGTTTTGAGGAGAAAAATTAAAGTGTTTCATCCTGCCAATTTTATTATTTAGGGTTTACATTTGTGTGAAATGATCACACAAATAGCCTGGAAGATGTGAGGATTTAGGTCGTAACAAACGACAACCTCGGAATCCTAAGGCGAGTTAGGGCTTATATTGTATAATAGGGCTATACAAAGGCCTAAAGATAAGGCGAGGATTTACTTTGCATAAGCAAGCAACCTCAAAGTCCTATGGCTTTGGTTGTTTATATATAAGGAAGGAAGATTGGTTTAGTTGAGGAAGATAGGTTTTGCTGTTGAATATGGTCGTGCTGCCCACCATGCTAACTCCAACCTCCCTACTGCGATGAGTTTGAGTTTTCTAGTGTGCCAAGTTATAATTTGGCTAAGTGTTCACTTAGGTCTTAAGGTCTTAAGGGCTTACTAGTGAGTTAGGCTGAATAAAAAAATTGATTAAACAAGGATTATAGAAATAAACATAACTAAATCAAACATCCTTGAAACACCACTAAGCCCAATTAGGATTAAAATTTGGCTAAGTGTTCAAATTACACTAGCTTGCCCCTTTAAGGGTCTTCACCCACATAATTTTCAAATTAAACCACAAGTGACAATTATCCCTATTCTTAGGGATAATTGAGAGATCAGTGCTCACTAAGTAATAAGTGTATTTACAGGATGAACCATTAAGAAACATAATAAGTTTAAATGGACTCGAGGCTTTTCACCAGTTGGTGAGAGGGAGGCATGGACCTGCTTCCCGCTCCTAACTTGTTGGATACCTCAGAGGCCTATTAAACTTAATATTCTTCGCTCAATGAAATCATCCTTAATTAAACTTTTAAGGACTCACAAAGATATGACATAGGGTTAGGAAAATTGCAAAAATTTTAGCTTTCCTACTCTTCATAAACTGCCTTAACATGCATTTTAAGTTTCAGGTGGTGGAACAAGAAGACTCGCCAGGTACACTTTTACAGTTTTCAGTGTTGTCTTTATTATACTTTCATACTGTGCTTTTATACCTGCAAATTTGCATGCTAAACAATGATGTCACCCTGCATGAAAATTTAAGCGAAGAATATTTCACGAATACATTTGAAAAGAAAATCGAAGAGGAAGGTTTGGAGTATGAGGATGAGGACACAGTTCAAGATGAATCTATAAAAGTGAGTAATAAAGAATTGGATTATGTTGAGGAACAATTTGAATTGTTAGATCCTGCGGATAATAACAAAAATTCTATGGAACTCATGATTTAAATGAAGTTATGGAACTCATTAAGTTGAGGTTTAGTAAGCTCATTTGGACTAAGTGAATTCAATAGAAAATAGTGGTGCCGAAACGAAGGAACCGTAGGATCCTAACCGGTGTCGCTCTAATCAACTTTAATATGTCCTCATAAAATTTAAAGAACTTCAACCATAGGGCCACCTGATTTGATATTATAACTTGACACACTAGATAACTCAAACTTGTCGCGTCAAGGAGCTTGGAGCTAGCATGGTAGGCAGACGACCATCTTCAACAGCAAAACCTGTCTTCCCCAGCTAAACCAATCTTCTTTCCTTAGACTTAAAACAACAAAGCCATAGGACTTCGAGGTCGCTTACTTATGCAATGTAAATCCTCACCTTATCTGTAGGCCTTTGCATAGCCTTGTTATACAATATAAGCCCTAACTTATCTTAGGATTCTGAGGTTGTCATTTGTCACGACCTAAATCCTCACATCTTCCAGGCTATTGATGTGATCATTTCACGCGAGTGTAAGTCCTAACTAATAAAATTGGCTGGATGAAACACCCAAATATTTCTCCTCAAAACTAAAGCCAAACATTAGGATAGCTTGGGAAGTCATCGAGGTTCTCCTCTGAATCCATGAAATCCCGTAGTTCTTCTTCCTTTAGATTCTACAATAAAATGTTCTAAATTTGAACCAGTCCCCTTTCACACCTCTACGTCTGATTTCGTTAAAGAGTCCTACCCTTTGAAATTCCTTGAAGATGACATTTCTTGATTTTATTGAGAGTCTTCTTAGGTGTCTTTGGTCATTTAATATGTAATTAACTATAGGGGCTTGCCCTTATGGGAAGCATGTCCAAACCCAGCTTAATATAGACTCTATTTAATCCCTTATATTAAATAGGGGAACTTGTCGACAAATACAAAGGTTTCGCAGACCAAACAAATGTCATACTTTCCTTAGTTTATTTGATCGAGCCTCATCCTCAAGTCTTGTGTTTATCCTTTAGGATAGATACAGGATTTGAGGTATTGTGCTTTTTCATTTTCAACTATGAAAAATATGGGGTCAGACTGATTTCATACTTCAACGTCCTTCCGAAGCGGGCGAAGGAATTTCGATTCCAGCGACCGACAACTTCTTACAGGCAACTCCCCTCCAACCCCTAAATAACGCCGACACAAGCGTAGGATTAGTTAATGTTCTTTATGCATTGACAAAAGGGTAAAGAATAGGTATGCTCCTATTTGACACAATATAATTTGAACTAATTCACTTTATCCACTCACTATAATTTCTTGACAAGGAGAAGGATGCTTTCTTATATATTGAATATCACATTTTAACCTTCATTAGTATCATTAGTTACTTTTATAGTTATTAAAATTACATAATTATTTCAATTGCCTATTAGTGACAGATAAGCAAATTGAACTTCATTGTTTTTATTAAAGTATTGTTTTTCTAAAATCTTAGTTCGTAATTCTAAACTTACTCCCTGTGGGATCGATATCTAGGACTCCATTGGAGCCCTATATTACTTGAGCGATACGTATACTTGCGTTGATAAGTGTGACTTTACAATTATTGAATATTTATTTCATCCATATTTATCAAATCTATAACTATTATTAAGGATTTGGTCAAGTATATCTTTTAGCAGCACTATTAAATACTTATATTTTTAAGCATATATAAAGTCGCGATCAATTTTTTAGCGCCGTTGTCGGGGAGTTTGTAAACAAAAATCACAGTTAGAGTAACAGACAAATTAGGATTATTAGAAAATTTTTACTTGAATTGCAACTTATTTTTATATTTAATTAATTATTTTACTGTGTACTGATTTCAAATTGTATGCGTAAAATTGGACCTGAAAATCTTATACCCTACGATTCGGAATTAGAACGCAATGTTAGGAGAATTAGAAAACTAAGACGAGAACCTAGAAATCCAATACAATGGAGAACAACATGAGAAATCAAGGAATAGAGAATGAACACCAACCTATACCCCTACGAGATTATGAAATTCCTACTGTAGATGAAATTCACTTATCTATCCAAAATCCTGATGTAGCTGCTAATTCATTTGAGCTTAAACTTGCTATTATCCAAATGATACAAAATAATCAATTCAGAGGTACATAAAATGAAGATCCTAACTTACACCTTGCTAGTTTTTTAGAACTGTGTGCTAGTTTTAAATATGACAGAGTCTAATGCTGTTATGTTAGACTTAGACTTTTTCCTTTTTCACT
>NW_018218850.1:481860-482180 GCF_001263595.1 Phalaenopsis equestris
AGTTGATAATTCAAACAGTTGATAATTCAAACTTTTCTAATGGATTAGTGGGATCTCTTAGATTGATTATAGATGCTGCGGCTGGTGGTTTAAAACCGTTAAAACCTTTAGATGAGGCTTATTCATTAATAGAAGAGATGACTACCAACAAGTTTTAATGGCCCTATGAACGGGTAATTCCTAAAAGAGTAGCTAGTATCCATGATTCTGATGCAATATCTATGTTAGCTTCGCAGATTACTATAATATCAAAGAAATTAGATCATTATGGGATGAATTATTCTCCAACACCTCCTATGATGGAAGAGAATTCATGGAAG
>NW_018218850.1:482371-483564 GCF_001263595.1 Phalaenopsis equestris
TTGGTGGTCCATTTGTTGACCTCATTTTTGGTTGCGGTTTAGTTTTTTCTTCCTTAGTAGCCTAGGGTCTAGCCATAGTCCTTAACGATTGAAGAAGAAGAATAAAAGAAAACTATACAAGGCACCCTCACCATTAGAAATTGTACCCTCTTCTTTACTCAACCTGAAGTTCCACATGTTGGTCTCAACCTCTAGGTACTTAGTATGTGGGGTCACTATGGGGGAAACTCATGGGGGAAACTCGGGGAAACTCAAGATGAGTCACCCTTAAGATTGCTAGACCTTAGGGTTGATCTTGGGTGTTGTCCTGGAGCTAAGGCACTCACTACACTAATCTGTACCCACAATCGCTCACAACTCTGAACTCAAATTTTTAGCCTAGAGCCATTGATCTTTTGGGATACTCATGTAGATGGTCCCCTAAACCTACTAGCCCTAGGGCTATGGTTTGGCTAAGACCACTATGTAGAGGACCTAAAATGGGGTTTCCTTTGGTCCATGGCTTATTGGTGATGATTGTTACCTCAACTCTACCAAAATACCCATCTTGGACTTTTACCCCTTAAACACCCCCTAATTACCAAAATGCCCCTCCCCCGCTTGGGCTCAAAATTCCAAAAATTCCAAAAGATACCAAAAAATCCCAATAAATCCCTAATACTCCTAATTTCATTTTTTTCAACTACCCTATGATCCAATTTGGCCAATTTAACCATCTTTAACCAAAATCCCCAAATTGCCCTTTAAAGACCCAAATTTCCCCAAATCCAACTCAAATGTCCATCAATTGAGTCTCAATTGACCGCAATTCCAATCCTAAACTCAAATTCACTTTTGATATGACCAAAATAAACCAAATCTAAGCTCAATTGGTCCATGATTTGAGCCCAATTTTGATTTGGGTCCAAACCCCAATTTTGACCATATGACTTAATCTCACCAAATTGAACCCATAGCCTAGTCAATTGGCCTCAATTAATGTTGAAAAATCTTGATAACATTCCTATACATCAAAATCAACCATAAATTGACCTTGATGAAGCCTCAAAACCATTTGATTTTGCCCTAAATCTAAAATTCCCAAATTTAGCCCCAAATTGGCTAAGTCCCCAAATTCCACCCAATTGATTGCCTTAACCTCCAAATTGGCATAGAATTCATGTTGAAAACTCTTCATGAGATCCCTATTGACC
>NW_018218850.1:484071-485627 GCF_001263595.1 Phalaenopsis equestris
GCCACTCCCATGGAACCTCACCCAAATCAAACCTAGAGGCCAGCTCATCCAAATCAAACTATGGAGCTCCTCTGCCCTGCACCTAAGCACCAGAATGCACCCAAGCTTATGCCCTGAGAGCCACACCATGGCCATTTTTTAAAAAAACTCACCTCCCACGGCCATGGGACGTGTGCTAAGATTTTCTTAGAGAGGTCTCTCCAAACTTTACACAGAGCTTCCCTAAGATCCCCTCAGTGCATTCCAACCATTTTTTCTCACCCATTCCCATTGCCGGAACCCAATTTTGAGCTCGAAACCCTGCCAAAAACCAGGACAGTGCCCAATACACCTCCACACTCCACCAAACTTCAATTACTTATGCCCACACCTTCACAAGAGTGAAAGAAGCCAAAGCCCCATGAAATCCCCCTTTCATAGAGCCTCTATCATAGCTCTAGACCAACACCTAAATCCGGTTGTGATCGAATTCATACCTAGGCCTTACACAAAGACCAGGGACTCAATCCCTAGCCTCCTTGGACCCCAAAAAACGTGACGAGTACCTCTGATCAAAGCCTCCCTCCTCAGAGCAAAGGTATAAAACTCCTCCTCCTCCCGAGCTTATTTTGATTCCCCATTTACTTAAGCTTAATTTCATGGCAACTTAACCGTATGAATGTGTTCGTCTCACTTAGACGAGTCCATAGGATCAAACCCGAAGTGATTTGGTTGAGTCTAGGCCGAGATCTTAAAGTTTTGGTGTGGACAGGCACATGATCATTCTATCAGGTACGATGACGGGGAGCTTTTCGATCAAGCGTGTATCAAATGGACGGGGGAGATGGCGTCGGATAGCACTTCAGGACTTGAACCATGGGCTGAGTCAGCAGCTACATGGACGACGGCGTCCAACCAAAGCGCGCCACACATGCCTTTGGAGCTGCCTAAGATCTAGTCAGCACGCGCTATTTAAGTAGATAAATAGGGTTTTTTTCTATTTTATTTAAATACCCTTAACTTAGAAAATACATAACTTTGTGTAGAAAAATCACAAAAATAAAATAAAAATACCCTCTTACTCAGTGAACAGAGGAGAATAATGTGGAATAATTTTCAAGTCCATTTGGTGTAGATTTTATTTTTAATTAATTAAACACTATTTTGAATCATTTGATTCTCCATGCATATTGACACATCACCTTGGCTTGAAATTTTGACATGTTGTAGCCTCTATTTGGGGAAATATTCTCTGATTTTTCCAAAGTCAGAGGAGGTTCCTATATAGAGATCCATATTTTTGAAGTTATTTCACATCATTTCCTTGAAATAATCATGGAAATTAGTATATTGAATATAAAATCCTAAAAAAAAATTTGGAAGGTCCATCATGACTAGGCAAACTTTTGGAAATAATTTCATGGGTCAAGTCATTTAAAATGTCCTTAAATTTTACAGACACTAAATTATTAAGATAATTAATTTTGGAAAATTTAAACATTTAAATGACTTGATTTTTATTCTCCACTGTGATTTATGATCCAGAGAACTCATCATAAAAATTTCAAAATATTTTG
>NW_018218850.1:486816-487170 GCF_001263595.1 Phalaenopsis equestris
AAAATTGACTAAAAAAGGATTAGAGAAATAAACATAATTATATCGAACATCCTTGAAACACCACTAAGCCCAATTAGGAATAAAATTTGGCTAAGTGTTCAAATTATACTAACTTGCCCCTTTAAGGGTCTTCACCCACATAATTCTTAAATTCAATGACAAATGATAATTACCCCTTTTCTTAGGGATAATTGAGACATCAATGTTTACTGAGTAATAAGGGTATTTATAGGATGAACTATTAAGCAACATAATAAGTTTAAATGGACTAGAAATTTTTCACTAGTTGGTGAGAGGGAGGCATGGACCTGCTTCCCCCTCCTAACTTGTTGGATACCTCAGAAGCCTATTAAA
>NW_018218850.1:487192-487658 GCF_001263595.1 Phalaenopsis equestris
ACTCAATGGAATAAACTTAATATTTTTTGCTCAATGGAATCATCCTTAATTAAACTTTTTAAGGACTCACCAAGATATGACATAGGGTTAGGACTTTATTTTTCACTTTATTTTTCCTACTCTTCATAAATGCCCTCACATGCATTTTTAAGTTTCAGGTGGTGGAACGAGAAGACTCGTCAGGTACGCTTTTACAGTTTGTAGTACCGTCTTTGTTCTACCTTTTCCTTACATGTTTCATGCTTGCATTTACCTACATAAACTTGCATGTTAACCGTAATCAAAACCAAAATAAAAAATCAACCAAGATAAAATTCACCGCCACAACATGCAAAATATAAAATAACTCAAAATTTAATCACAAACATCACACAAAACAACAACTTCAACTAAATTAAGACATCTCTATCGGATGATCGGGAATCCCTCGGAGGAGGTAACCTACGGTTGCTAACGAGGCTTCCCA
>NW_018218850.1:487763-488001 GCF_001263595.1 Phalaenopsis equestris
TCCTAACCGGTGTCGCTCTAATCAACTTTAATATGCCCTCATAAAATTTAAAGAACTTCAAACATAGGAACACCTGATTTGATATTATAACTTGACAAATTAGATAACTCAAACTCGTCGTGGCAAGGAACTTGGAGCTAGCATGGCGGGCAGCACGGTCCTCTTCAACAGCAAAACCTGTCTTCCCCAGCTAAACCAATCTCAAACAAATCTTCCTTCCTTAGACCTAAACAACAAA
>NW_018218850.1:488549-489268 GCF_001263595.1 Phalaenopsis equestris
GCAAATACAAAGGTTTCGCAGACCAAACGGACGTCATACTTTCCTTAGTTTATTTGAACAACCCTCATCCTCAATTCTTGTGTTTATCCTTCAGGATAGATACAGGATTTGAGGTACAATGCTCTTTCATTTTAAACTATGAAAAATATGGGGTCAGTTTGATTTCATACTTCAAAGTCCTTCCGAAGCGGGCGACGGGATTTCAATCCCAGCAACCGACAGCTTCTTACGGGCAACCCCACAAACCATCCCCGAATTAACGCCGACAAAATGTAACCTATAGACCTTTTTATCCCCTAGGTTTTAACAGTAACACTCAAATTAAGGAGAAGAAGTTGTCTATGGAAGAGCTGATATTAAACATAGGTCAACAATTGCACAATCAAGGAAATCAATTACAAATTTAAGGAAATCAATTACAAAATCAAGGAACTGCTATTAAGAATATTGAAAATCAATTAGGGCATATCGCTACTGCGCTTAGTAACCGAACATTAGGAACTTTTCCTAGTACTGTGGAACCAAATCCTAAAGATCAAGGAAAAAACAAATCAAGACGACACAATTACGAAGTGGAAAACAATTGGAGGCAAGAGTGCAAAAAGAAACAAAAATTGAAAAAGAGAAAGTGGATACTAAAAAGAAAAGGATCATGAGTACCCATATTTAGAGTATCCATTTACACCAATAAAAATTACTGTGGAGAAACCTCCACCACA
>NW_018218850.1:489339-490437 GCF_001263595.1 Phalaenopsis equestris
AGTTCACGAATAACAAAACTGTTGCACTTAGCAAAGAGTATAGTGCAATTATTCAGAAAAAGCTTCTTGAAAAATTAAAAGATCCTGGAAGTTTAATTATACCGTGTGTTATCGGTGAAAAATTTTATTGAAGAGCTTTATGTGATTTGGGAGCCAGTATTAATCTTATGCCTCTATCAATTTTCAAAAGATTATGATTAGGAGAAGTCTCACCTACTTCTGTAACTCTACAGTTAGCGGATCGTTTAGTTACATATCCTAAGGGAGTTATAGAAGATGTGTTAGTAAAAGTGGATAAATTTATTATTCCTGTGGATTTCATTGTTTTAGATATGGAGGAAGATAATGAAATACCTATCATTTTAGGGATACCATTTTTAGCTACTGGAAAAGCTATGATAGATGTTCAAAAACGAGAATTAACTATGAGAGTTAATGATCAAGAAGTGACTATTAATAGGCCTTTTGTTCGTCTCTCTTTGACGTCTGCGTTCTTATTGTAGAAAAGCTTTCTGCTTCTTGCAGCTGACATTCCTGCATTGCATCCTGTGAAGCGAAGTACTTGGCAGTCGTTTGTTATTGGCGGCTCACAAGGCCCTAACTGGTGTGTGTCGCTACCATGGAGGGCAGATGACTGGGCCCTTCCATCAGATCTTGCTCTGTCATCACGTTCTTGCTATTGTGTGAAACATTAATTTTAGCGGTCGTTCTCAGTAGTGAAGGCAATCCCTCTTTCTCTTTGCAGCTGACTACTTCCATGAGAGGACCTTCGTAGTCCATGTCAACCTGGTTAAAATCCATGTTAAAGTCTATGGTACTACCCTACAGAGCCATTTCCTCATTTAGTGCGAGGCTCCAGCCATCCTGGGAAGCAAAGATCAGCCTCTGTCCTAATATTTTTCTGCAGACGATTCTGCAGACGACTTTTTCTGCAGACGACAGGAAAAATGTCAGTGGACCAAAACTTGTCTTGAACATGAACAAAACAAAGTATTTATTAAAGTAAATTTTAGTTTGTTTTGGTGAAATAAATTGTTTATTTTTTGTTTGTTTATTTTACGTATGAGTTTTGTTTAATTTAGTGGAATATTATACTTA
>NW_018218850.1:490450-494887 GCF_001263595.1 Phalaenopsis equestris
CATTATATTTAATTTAGTGGAACATTATACTCAAAAGTGGAAAGAAGAAAATTTGAAGTTTAAAATTTCATTCTCAAAATTTTCATTTTATTGAGGTTAATTACAAAAATTTTGACCCGGTCGTAGACATATGGCCATATAGATAACCCTAAAACAATCAAAGTTTCAAAGTTTCAAAGCAAGCAGAGGCAAGCGGCGTCAGGTTGCATAATAAGTTTACAGATATCGTCTGTTTATTGGTAACATAGGTCATTTGCCCTGGAAGTCCACTAACTAGTAGGCTCCTCCTGTATAGACCTTTTCAATGACAAATGGTACCTCCCAAGTTGGCTCAAAATTTTCACCTATTTTGTGGTATGCAATAATAGACCTTTTGAGCACAAGTACGAGGTCGCCAACTTTGAATGTCCTTGGGCAGACCAATTTATCATGGGCTTGTACCATCTTTTTCTAGTAAACCTCCAAATGTTGTTGTGCTTCTAGCCCTTTTCCCGAGAGACTCTTCAGTTCTTCAAGTCTGAGTTTCGCACTTTCTTCCGTTGTGAGTTGGTTGGCAATGTCGACTCTGAGAGATGGTATCTGGATTTCTAGCGGTAGCACGGCCTCGGCTCCGTAAACGAGCATATAGGGTGTACACTGAGTGGGAGTCCTGAAAGTCGTCCGGTAGATCTACAAAACTTCTAATAGTTTGTTGTGCCAGTCCATTTTATTTTCATCCAGTGTTTTCTTCAAAATATGTACCAGTGTTTTGTTGAAAGCCTCAACCAGACCATTTGCTTTGGGATAGTAAATCGTAGAGTATCTCCATTCTATCCCATGTCTTTTGAAGAAATTGTTGATCTTTGTACTTCTAAAAGCTGTCTTATTGTCGAAAATTATTCTTCGCAGTACTCTAAAATGGTAGATAATTTAGCTTTTGAAAAATTAAAGGACATGTAGTGCCATAACCTCACGTAACGATACTGCCTCTACCCATTTGGAGAAATAATTTGTAGCGGCAAGTATAAACCTGTGTCCTCTGGCCTGTGTCCTCTCTATCAGACCTATTATGTCCATGCCCCAACACTCAAATGGCCACAAAGCAACAGTTGGGTATAGCACATTCGGAGGCTGGTATTAGACAACCCCATGCACTTGACATTGGTGACAACTTCTAGTTGTATCCATGCAATCGGGCATCATTGCTGGCCAATAATACCAAAGTCTTTTGATCTTCATTTCTATTTTTGGCCCTGACTGGTGAGCGCCACACAATCGAGCTTGTACCTCTTTGACAATATTCTATGCTTTGGCTCTACTTACACACTGTAGCCACATCTGGTCAAATTATCTTCTGTAGATAACATTTCCCATCAGGGCGTAAGACATTGCCCTTCTTGTGATGTGGTCCGCCTCAGACTTGTCTTCTGACAGCTTTCCAGTACGCAAATATTCTATTAATGGCTTGCGCCAATCTTCATTGATGTCTGTAACTATATTTATTGTTTCTTCTTTTCCAAGCTTGTGTAGAGTTTCGAAGTCAATCCGAGACAAGACTCGTCTTCCTTGCACTTTGACTTCAATGGAATCCTCTGGGGGACATGCCATTTCCTTAGCGAGTTTTGCTAAAGCGTTGGCATGGGCATTATCTCCCATAGGAATCTAGTAGAAAGTTACATCAGGAATCTGCTCCAGGAGCATCATCGTGTAATGATGGTATTCTTCTAATCTTGGTTTCAAAATTCTGTATTGTCCGACGACTTGCTAGATGACGAGTTGGGAGTCCCCATAAATGACAATGTTTGTTATATCCATTAAGATTGCCATTTCCAACCCAATGTATTCTGCTTCCCTGTTGGTGCACGGCTCTGTCAAGTGGAATGAGAAAATCATCATACCCTTATCTGGTGTGATAAAGATCAAACCAATCCCTCTTTTCCTAGTATAACTGTGCCTGATCCTTTGTCTTTTCTGGCTGACGAAGCGCCATTGAAGTACATCTCACAGCGTTGTGCACCGGATAATTCCATTTTTAATATTTGCTTGTCTGGTAACTCATCGTTGAGATAAGACCCAACTGGCAGTGGGTGTGCAGCGAGAAAGTCTGCTAGTATCTTTCCCTTAATAGCACGGAGGGGAACGAAAGTTATATCAAATTAGAATAAGATCATTGACCATCTTGTTAGACGTCTGGAGAGTGTTGGTCGGGTCATCAAATATTACAATGGATTAACTTTCAAGATCAGGGTAATCTTATAAGAAAGCATGTAATGAAGAAAGCATGTAATGTTTAAGGAAAGCATGTAATGTTTAAGCTTTTGGGTGGCAAAAAGTAACGCCAGATAATGCTTCTAAATAGGTGGATACCTTATCTCCGTCGGTATTAGGCGATGACTCAAGTAGTAGATCACATTTTCTTTACCCTCATCATTGACTTGGGCTAAGAGGGCTCCGAGAGAGTCATCTAAAGTTATGGTATAAAGTATCAACGATTTTTTTGGGATAGGGGCTGCTAAGACAAGAGGTGTCATTAAATATTGTTTAACGTCGACAAAGGCCTGCTGACATTTCTCTTTCCAAATAAATTTGGCATCCTTTTTAATTAATGCCGAGAAAGACTGACACTTACACACCTGAGAGATTAGAAATAAAGCATCTCAGATATGCCAACTTCTTTTGGAAGGAACGTAGTTGTTTCAAGATTTTAGGGGGAGGCATTTCCAAGATAGCTTTAATTTTATCCGGGTCGATCTGGATTCCCCGATGACGAACAACGAATCCCAGAAATTTCCCGGAGGTAACGATAAAGGCCCACTTTAAGGATTTATTTTAAGGTCATATAGTCGTAACCGTTCAAAGGTGATCCTCAAATCGTACAAATGGTATATTTTCCGTTTAATTTTGATGATCAAATAATCTACGTAGCATTCTACTTGGTTATGAATGAGGTCGTCAAAAATCTTCTTCATTGCACGCTGATATGTTTCTCCAGCATTCGTTAGGCCGAACGACATCACTGTGTGGCAGAAAATTCCAATCGGTGTTTTGAAGGCTGTAAGTGATGCATCCTCGGGTGTGAAAGGGAAAATTTCATGTGTTGAAGCGATATCCACCATCACTCTGGTATAGGTAGTGCAAACTCATCTTTTGGACACGCTTTATTTAAATCTCTAAGGACATGCCTTGTTCAAATCTCTGAAGACGACACAAACATGGATCTGTCCATTTTTCTTCTTAACTGGTACAATATTAGCCAACCATATGGGGAACTGCTCCTCTTTAACAAAGTTGGCATCTATCAATTTCTTCACCTCGGTGATGACTTGGTGTTCTATTTTGAGGCACATTCTTCTGGGAGCTTATTTTACTGGGCTTATATTCTTGTCCACCCCAAGTTTATGGATTGCAACCTCTGCTGATAGTCCTGACATTTCATCGTAGCTCTATGTGAGACAATCTTTGAATTATGTTAATAGTTTGATCAAATCTGTAGATTTTTCATCATTAAGTAGATAACTTATAAATGTAGGCCGGGGTTGTTCTTCAGTTCCGAGGTTAATCTCTTTCAATTCACCAACAGTAGATTTAATTTCCTCCTCAAATTTTTGCGGAACATCTTCTATTTGTTAATCAGTAGAGTCATCCTCTATATCGAGGCAATCCTCTTCTGACTCACCAGTAACAACCATGCAAAATTCAAAATCATCGATTGGTCCGACTGTACCAAATTCGAGACCCTCTTTTGAATTTGGAGTTCAACTTTTACCATTCCATAGTTTTTCAAAAAGTTGAAATTTATCTTTTGGCATTTGTTTTGGTAAGTCTCTCTGTTGATTTAACTTTTGAACACAAGGTGAGAAGTAACCAAAAGGCAATTCCATTAATTCATTAGAATCATCATCCAAATTTACATGTTTTTCAAGCTCAACAGAGGTAGAAGCACGATAAAATTTGATCGGCTTTGAACCAACACTACAAACTTCCCTGACTTCTAAACTCTCGACCTTTTGAGGGATAATCAGAGTGAGGGATAGCATTCACATAGTGGTTTATTTGATTATACATTGTTTCATATTCATTCTTTTCAGTGTCTTCTAGGGATATCTCGTACTTAGGTCTCTTACGTCTTGTCATCATTATTTCATCTTCACAACTTTATTTATCACCAATGTTGATAGTTGGCTTAGTCCGTTCAATAATTAAATTGATCCTTCCTCATCCACATCCCCGGCCTCAACCTCTGGTGCGCGAACTAAAAGACCTTTCACCATCTCGTTGTAAGGGAGTGGTGGAAGATCGCTGAAGCGGAGTTGAGTGGCCTCCTCTTTGTGATTCTTTTTATTCATCATCTTTGTTTGTGTTAACTTCATGAGAGAAGACAGTCTTCTTTGGAGGCACGTAGTAGGCAGCATCTTCATGGATACCAACTTCATGCACTGAAAATGGTTGTAGGTCTCC
>NW_018218850.1:495272-500737 GCF_001263595.1 Phalaenopsis equestris
AAGACAACCAATCTGGTAGAGGCAGCCCCTATCCTACCCCCTGTGCTATCAATCTTTGTAGTGACACTTTTCTTCTTCTTCTTTGTCCTTGACGATGACGGATCTCCTGAAGAAACCTTCATCTTGGGCTTGGTATGTTGCGGACTCTGAATGGAGGTTTGTTTTGATGCAGACTGGATCTTGTTCAGTATTTTCTTGGATGATATGCTTCAGAACTCATTCCATCCTTCTTTGATATTCGTTGAAGCTTATTTTGATGAATCCTGAATTTGATTAAGGACCCTCTTGAGTTAATCCCAAGTTGTACTCCATCCATTTATTCCAACATACGGATCAATTGATGAGATTGGCTCAGCCAAAATCATTTTATGGAACCTTTTTCAGGTTCTTTTAAATATTTTTTCGGGATTGTTATGTTCTCTTCCTTTAGGTTTCTCTCAAGCCAGTCTTTAAAGACAAAATATTTTTCTATAGTGGGCCCAAGCAACCAGTGGTATGGGCAATAATTTGCTTCATTCTTCTTATCCACCTCTTCGGGTTGGGCTTCTTTGGATATGGTAGTATGGTAGTTTGAATCTTGGCTTCTTCATCAGACTCTTGAATATTTTAGGTATAGCTTCATCCTTGAAAGGATACACAATTTTCTGTCGCTCCGATAAGGATATTCTATTATCCCTTGTTCGAGGTGATCCCTCATGAGGCGGCCGTTGGTTGGATTGACTATTCTGTTTCTGAGAGTAATGTGATGAAGACTGGTGATGCTCTTCTGCATATATCTTTATCGGCTGCTTTCCTTTATCAACGGTCGCTACTACTCCTGATTTCTTTTCGAACACTCTGGTCACCTTAGCCTTTTCATGTGGCTCCATGTGCTTTATTTTTTTCTTGAAGACTGCTAACTTTACTAAGTAGATTTTCGAAGGACTTGATGGTGAGTCCCTTAAGCATGAAAGCTATTAGCCCATGAATGCTCTTGAGTAGAATTTCAATCGCATGATGTTCCTGTAGCTGAGGTTCACATTTCATGCTAAGGTTTCTCCACCTCAAAATATAGTCTACCAAGGTTTTGCTAGGCTTTTTCTATTCCATCATGAGCTCTCCAATAGACACATGGTGTTGTGCCCCAGCAAACCTTTTCACAAATAACTATTCTAATTTAGAAAATGTTTTAACTGACTTGTTGGACAAGTCAGCATACTAGTCGAAAGCAATTCCTGACAAGCTGCTTACGAATTGCTCGCAGAGTAGAGCTTCATTATTCTCGTGTTGACACAGCTGGCTCAGAAACGTGCTATATGCTATTTGGGATTTCCATTCCCATTGAATATCTTGAAGTTTGGGGCCACAAAATCAATGGGGAAAGGAACGACATCAAACTCATCCAGGTAAGGTCTACCCTTCAAAATTGATGCAACGCCCTTGGACTGGGCTAAGGCATCCCGTACCTGTTCAACCATTTGCTTGAACTCTTTTTCTCTAGCATGGCACTTGATGGAGAATCTTTCTTCAATTGCTTATCTTTGTTTGCTGATGTAGCCTCACTTCTTTCATCTATAATGTGTATGATTTTCGGCTTGCGGTGCTTGTGATTGTCCCCAAATGGTGGCTATGGCGGTCATAGCTGCAGTCATCTCTTCTATTCTTTTCTCCAAAAGACTAACTTGCTCATCCCTTAGGAGGATAACCCTACGCAGCTCATCTACGGCATTCTCTTTGGTGTGAGATTGAGCCTCGCAGTTGTGGTTTCTCTAGTTTTGATTAAATTTTCATTGTCGCTATCGACAGAAACTCCGTTTTCTTGAGCTAACTCAAAAATCTCGATCCTGAGTTTCTCAACTTTCTCCTCAATTATTGATTCCTTGATCACTTTAAGATCTGGAGGACCTTGATGGACATCCTCTATTTGTTCCTCCTTCTCGCTGGCTATTGTTGCAACGATGTCAGATATTACAGACACTGGTTTCACTTCCTGTCATGTGGGCTCACTGAACTGTATTGGTGTAGTGACCTTGGGTACCCATACCTTTTCCTTTTTTGACGATAATGTCTCTGGACGGAGCGTCTTAGTAGAAACATTGGTATGTTGAGGGAAAGGATGCTCCCCATGGTGTAGACCGGCTATAGTGTCAGGAAATCATCTTGTCTTTTGTCTTTGGGATTGTAGAAATGTCTCTATGATGGCCGACGGGTAAGATTTTCAGAGCCGGTCTTGACTTAACTGGTCACAGCCTGCGGTCTTGGTGGTAGTATAATCAGTAGTGATCACTGTAATATCAGCTCTGTTCCATAATCAAAACCAAACGGGGATGCAAGTAGGTGGCACTCTAGTTGTCTTGTGGGACTGTCTGGCTGATTTGACGCCCTTTAAAATTTCCTTCTTCATGCAAGGAGAAATTGCATCTCCCACTCATTTAAGTAACTCGCTAACCAAACATCCTTGTTTAGTAGAAGGCCTTCTGAAAACTGCACTAACTCGAGTGATATGATTGAACTTCTTTCTCTCCTCACCGTGTCTATGAAGTGACGGTATTGCGGCAGCGATCCTTCGGATACTCTCATATCCCCTTGGTTCTGTCCGGGGGCAGGGGATGGAATCTACCTCCCTCAGGAGTGGATAAATTTCCTATAACACTTCTTCAACTTGATGAAGCTCCTCCTCAACGAGTGTCTCCTTGGGAGTTTGGGCTTTAATGGCCCTCTGAACTTTTCTATTACAGTTCCTCCTTTGAGTTTGGGTCAGTGGTATAGTCCTCAAACTTGATCTGCTTTCAAACACGGGTGGTGGGACAGTTAATCCCTCAATGAGATCCTCAATAATCATCACTTCATTCCTCTTAGCAGTAGCGGGGATAGTAGGTTTGGCAGGTGTCGCGATGACAGTAGTTTTAGACTTCTTGCAAGTAGGGAAGTCTTGAACGCAGTTCAGGTTGAATTCCGTAGATGGCTCCTGTATTTCTGAGCGGCGATCTTCATTACCACGAACAAGGCTTTCCCGAGGATGACCTCGAGATCTTCAAATTCAGTTCCAAATTTGATGGTAGGAGCGTGGTTACGGACTTCGTGGCTTGTTGGCAGGTTGTAGGAAAATGTCAGCGTTGGGTAGGCCATTGTAGCAGGCTTGAAAATAGAAAGTTTCAGGGTTAGCTATATGGCCAAAAACCTCGTAATTTTTAGTGCAAGCACTGAAAGTAGAGGTTGATCTGTAGACCGAGCGGGTCTTAATTTATGGGTATTTTAAAATCTTGTTTAAAATTTAATTAATGTAAGAAAATCTTAAAGTGCGCACAACACAACACGATTTGGTTTAATTTGCTGAATAGCAAATCAAATTCGGAAGAGAGATGAGAAGTATTTCAGGAGCCAGTGCCTGACTTATTTAGTGGCAGAAAATACATTGGTGAAACTAGTCCACCAACACACCTATTGGGGATCCGAACCCACATGAAAATTTAAATTGCCCTTAATGGCCTTCTAAACCCCTCTGTTCAAAGGTGTTTGAACAGATAGTCCTGAAGTCCAAAGAGTTGGTCGTCCCAAGACAGAAATGGGTAAAGTAAGCCAATAGAAGAATGGTAATCTGGTCTAAGAGGGACATGGACACATTACTGATGTATAAAGATAAGATTCCCTTATTAAGATTCCCTTATTTAAATGATATTTCCTTATTTTAATGGAGAGAAAAGCTAGTCCCCAGCGGAGTCGCCAGAGCTATCGACTTAGTTTTTGTTGGAAGAGTTGCCCGTAAGAAGCTGTCGGTCACCGAAATCAAAATCCCGTCGCACTGTACCTCAAATCCTGTATCTATCCCAAAGGACAAACACAAGACTTGAGGATGAGGCTCGATCAAATAAACTAAGGAATATATGACATCCATTTGGTCTATGAAACCTTTATATTTGCCGACAAGTTCTCCTATTTAATATAAAGGATTAAATAGGATTTATATTAAGATGGGTTCGGACATGCTTTCTATAAGAGTAAGCCCCTATAGTTAATTACATCTTAAATGACCAAAGTCACCTAAGAAAACTCTTGATAAAAATCAGGAAATATTATCTTCAAGGAATTTCAAAGGGTAAGCCTCTTCAATGAGATCGAACGTAGAGGTGTGAAAGGGGATTGGTTCAAATTTGGACTATTTTATTGTAGAATCCAAAGGAGGAAGAACTAGGTGATTTTATGGATCCAGAGGAGAACCCCAATGACTTCTCAAGCTATCCTAATGTTTGGCTTCAATTTTGAGGAGAAAATTTTAAATGTTTCATCCTACCAATTTTATTAGTTAGGGCTTATATTCGTTTGAAACAATCACACAAATAACAATCACACAAATACAATCACACAAATAACCTGGAAGATGTGAGGATTCGGTGGTACATTCCTTGAGCTTGATCCGATTTCAAACACGGGTGGTGGGACAGTTAATCACTCAGTCGGATCCTCACGGATCCTCAATAATCACCTCAATAATCATTACTTCTTTCCCCTTAGCTGCAGTGGGGCTAACTGGTTTGGCGGATGCCGCGACGACAGTAGTTTTAGACTTCTTGCAGGCAGGGAAGTCTTGAAGGCAGTTCAGGCTGAATTCTGCAGATGGTTCCTATATTTATGGTGCAGCAATCTTCATCACTACAAACGGGGCTCTCCCGAGGATGACCTTGAGATCTTCAAATCTAGCTCCAATTTGATGGTAGGAGCGAGATTACGGGCTTCGTGGCTCGTTGGGAGGTTGCAAGAAAAGGTCAGCGTTGGGTAGGCCATTACAGCAGGCTTGAAAACAGAAAGTTTTAGAGTTAGCTATATGGCCAAAACCTCGTAATTTTTAGTGCAAGCACTAAAAGTAGAGGTTGATCTGTAGACCGGGTGGGTCTTAATTTATGGGTATTTTAAAACTTTGTTTAATAAAAATCAAGTGTAAAATTTAATTAATACAGGAAAATTTTAAATTGCGCATAACACAACATTATTTGGTTTAATTAACAGAATAGCAAATCAAATTTGGAATGGAGATGTGATGTATTTTAGGACCCAGTGCGGGACCCATTTAGTGACAGACATTGCCCAGGTGGAAATAGTCCACCAACACACCTATTGGGGGTCCGACCCCACATGAAAATTTAAAGTGTCCTTAATGGCCTTCTGAACTCCTTTGTTCAAAGATGGTTGAACAGCTAGTCCTGAAGTCCAAGGAGTTAACTGTACTTTCCTAGGACAGAAATGGGTAAAGTATGCCAACGGAAGAAGGGTAATTTGGTCCAAGAGGGACATGGACATATTACTGATGTGTGAAGATAATATTCCTTTATTTGTATGGAGAGAAAACCTTGTCCCCAGCGGAGTCTCTAGAATCCACAAGCTACCAGCGCTATTTTGGTTGGAGGAGTTGCCCGTAAGAAGCTGTCGATCACCGGAATCGAAATCCTGTTGCCCGTTTTAGAAGGAAGTTTTAATTTACATATATATAT
>NW_018218850.1:500778-501101 GCF_001263595.1 Phalaenopsis equestris
TTTTTCATAGTTTAAATGAAAGAGCGTTGTACCTCAAATCCTGTATCTATCCCAAAGGATAAACACAAGACTTAAGAATGAGGCTCGAACAAATAAACTAAGGAATATATGACATCTTTTTTGTCTGCGAAACCTTTGTACTTGCTGACAAGTTCCCTTATTTATTATAAAGAATTAAATAGGGTTTATATTAAGCTGGGTTTTGCCTTGCTTCCTATAAGGGCAAGCCCCTATAGTTAATTACATCTTAAATGACCAAAGTCACCTAAGAAGACTCTCGATAAAAATCAGAAAATATTATCTTCAAGGAGTTTCAAAGGATA
>NW_018218850.1:501167-501850 GCF_001263595.1 Phalaenopsis equestris
GTTGTAGAGTCCAAAGGAGGAAGAACTAGGGGATGTCATGGATCCAGAGGAGAACCTCGGTGACTTCCCAAGCTATCCTAATGTTTGGCTTTAGTTTTGAGAAGAAATATTTATGTGTTTCATCTTGTCAATTTTATTAGTTAGGGCTTACATTTATGTGAAACTATCACATAAATAGCCTGGAAGATGTGAGGATTTAGGCCGTGACAAACGACAACCTTAGAATTCTAAGACTCGTTAGGGCTTATATTGTATAGCAGGGCTATACAAAGGCCAAAATATAAGGTGAGGATTTATAAGGTGAGGATTTACGTTTTTACGTTGCATAAGCAAGCAACCTCAAAGTTCTATGGCTTTGTTGTTTAAGTCTAAGTAAGGAAGCTTGGTTTAGTTGGGGAAGACAGGTTTGCTGTTGAAGATGGCCGTGCTGCACACCATGCTAGCTCCAAGCTCCTTGTTGTGACGAGTTTGATCTTTCTAGTGTGTCAAGTTATAATGTTAAATTAGGTAGCCCTATGGTTGAATTTCTTTAAATTTTTTGGGGGCATGTTAAAGTTGACTAGAGCAACACCGGTTAGGATCCTATGGTTCCCTCGTTCCGGCACCACTATTTTCTATTGGATTCACTTAGTCCAAATGAACTTACTAAACCCAAATTAATGAGTTCCATAATTTCATTTAGA
>NW_018218850.1:502022-512903 GCF_001263595.1 Phalaenopsis equestris
GAATTTTATCTTGGTTGATTTTAGTTTTAGTTTTACATGCAGGGTGACATCAGGGTGACATCGTTGTTTAGCATGTAAATTTGTAGGTATAAAGTACAGTATAAAGGTACAGGAAAGACAGCGCTAAAAACTGTAAAAGCATACCTGGCGAGTCTTCTTGTTCCATCACCTGAAACTTAAAAGGCATGTTAAGGCGGTTTATATGAAGCAGGGAAGAAAAGTTTTGACGACCTACCTTAGCCTAGGTCTTATCTTGGTGGGTCCTAATTAATTTGATTAAGGATGACATTTGTTAAGCAAAACATATTAAGTTTAGTATGTCTCCGAGGTATTAAACAGATCTAGAGAAAAAAGCAGGTCCGTGCTACTCTCTCACTGCCTGGTGGAAAATCCTGAGCTCATATAAACTTATTATGTTGCTTAATAATTCATCCTATAAACACCCTAATGCTCAACGAACATTGATGTATCAATTATCCGTAAGAGTAAGGTAATTATCATTTGTAATTTAATTTTGAATTTTATGTGGGTGAAGACCCTTAAAGAGGCAAGTTAGTGTTATTGGAACACTTAGCCAAATTTTGGTCCTAATTGGGCTTGTAGTGATTGAAAGATGTTCTAATTTTCAATGATATTTACTTTCTAATCCTTATTTAAATGAAACTTGATTTAGCCTAAGTCACTACTAAGCCCTTAAGACCTAGGTGAGTGTCTTAATTAGTTTTAAAAAAGTTAAGCTTTAGGTGGTCATGATTCATTATTTTAATTTCATTTGAAAATTAAATAGGGGTATTAAATTGATTAATCATTGAATTGAAAGGTCATACCCCTAAGTCCTAGGTTCAATTTATTTTAATAAACTTCCAAATTTTAATAATTTAGAAATTTATTAACTTATCTTTTCAGTTAAGAAAGTGAGGTTGGTTTCTACTAATTAACCCGTTGTGTTTCAAACATCCAAATTAAGATTAGAGGTTGCCCATTTCCCTTCTTGAATTAATCTTAAATGTTAATTAATGCCAAATTTCAGAAATTACACATTTCCCCCTAGAGCTCTAATACTTCATAATTCATCAAATTTAATCCAAATGACTTTGAAATTCTTATCATACCTCATTCATGGGTCAATTAAGACATTAGAGGACAAAATGTGATTTTTGAATATTTAATTTAATTTATATAATTATTTTTATGCAAAAAAAAAATTTTAAAGAAAATTCCTAACTTGACCAAGGTAAATCCTAATCTCTTAAAATTTTTACTCAAGGTCGACCTAGACGAGAGAAGCCTTTGGACCAAATTTCATGATTTTTTGATTTCATTTAAATTTCAAGAATTATTTTAAGTTTTGGGGTGTTTATTAAATATAAAAAATTTTAAATGGGGAAAATTAAGTATTTTATTTTTACTAAATCTTCCTATGGTCATAGAACCCAGAGGAGAAAATTTAATATTTTTTTGAGTTTTATTTGATTCATTGTAATTTATGGTCATAGAACCCAGAAGATTCATTTAAATGCTTTGGAATTTTTATGGTGAGTTCACTAGATCCTAAACAATAATGGAGATAAAAAATCGAGTCATTTTATTATTTGTATTTTTCAAAATTAATTATCTTAGTGATCTAGGGTTTGTAAAGATTAGGTATATTTTGAATGATTTTGCTCATGAGAAATTTTCTCTGGTCATTATAAACCTTCCAAAATTTTCTTGGATTTTTCTTAGCAACATGCTAATTTCCATGATTAATTTAAGAAAATAATGTACATAAACTTGAAAAATATGATTCTCTATCTAGGGACCACCTCTGACTTTGGAAAAATCAGGGAATGTTCTCTAAGGTAGAGGCAACAACATGCTAAAATTTTAAGCCATGGTGATATTACTACATGCATGGAGAATCAAAACATCCAAATCAGTGTTTAATTAATTAAAAATAAAATATGCATCAAATGGACTCCAAATTATTTGCACATTGTTCTCATCTATTCACTGAGTAACTTTATTCACTGAGTAAGACGGTATTTTTATTTTGTTTTTATGATTTTTCTACACCAAGATATGAATTTTTAAATTTAGGGATCATTTTGTGATTTTTTAAGTTTCCTATTTATCTATTTAAACACGCGGCGCTGACTGGATCGTAGGCAACTCCGAAGGCAGGCGTGGTGTGCTCTGGTTGGATGCCGCCATCCGTGTAGCCACTGACTTGGCCCGCGGTTCATGTAAGGAAGCGTTGTCTGGGAGGATCTCCTCCGTCCATCCGATACACGCACGATCGGACGGCTTCTCGTTATCTCCCGTTATCGTCCCTGATAGAGCGATCCTGTGACGGTCCACACTAAAACCCTAAGATCTCAGCCTAGACTTAACCAAATCAGTTCGTGTTTGATCCTATGGACTCATCTAAGTGAGACAAACATATCCATAAGGTAATCATGCAATTTAATTAAGCCTAATTAAATGGAGAACCAAAATAGGCTCGGGAGGAAGAGGAAATCAATACCTTGGCTCTGAGAAGGGAAGCTTCGATCAAAGAGTCTTGACACATTTGTTGGGGTCCAAAGAAGCTAGGGATTAAGCCTCTTGCTATGGTGAAATGTCTAGACCCAAATTCGACTAAGGCCGATTTCAGGTGTTGGTCTAGAGCTATGCTAGGGGCTCTATGGAAGGGGGATTTGATAGGGCTTTGGCTTCTCTCAATGTAGTGAAGGTGTATGTGAGTTTAATTTGAATTTGGTGGAGTTTAGAGGTGTGGAGAGCTTTGTCCTGTCTTCGGCAAGGTTTTGAGCTAAAAAATTGGGCTCTAAAAAGGGGATTCAGAGTAATGTGGTGGTTGGGTTGCACTGAGGAGGTCTCAAAGAGGCTTTGGGATCATTTTAGGGAAGTATCTTAGAGGAATTTTTAGCTCTCCCACCAGGGCCGTGGAGGGGAGCATTTTATAGTGGAGGGTAGCATTTTATAAAAATAGCCTTAGGCTTGCTACCATGGCCAATTGAGGGGTGAGGTCCATGACTTAATTTAGGTGGTTTTAAGAGGTTTAGGCTAGCCACTAAGAGGTTAAGGCTAGCCACTAGGGTCCAACTAATGGCTGTGGAGACATTAATTTGGTGACTTTGGGGTATTTAGGCCATCTTTTGTGCATGGGTTCAATGTGGGTTCAAGTGATCAAATCTTGGGTTTGGGCTAGGCTAGACATGTCAATTGGCCTAATTAACAGATCAACATTGTGTAGATTATTGTTATGAAGATTTTTGGTGAAGGGTTGAAGTGATTTTGAGTTCAATTGGTAGGTCAATTTGGGCATGTTGGGCTAAACATGGGTCTAGGTTGAGCTAGCCTTGGGCTAATTCCAAATTGAATGGTCCACATGATCAAGGGAGATGTTGTGAAGACTTTTAATTAAGACATAGAGTGGACATTTTGGGGTTAAGGCCTTCAATTTGGTGAAGTTTGGTGACATGACTAATTTGAGGCAAAATTGCTGATTTTTGGACTTAGGTTGAAATCAAATGAAATTGAGGCTTTACCAAGGCCAATTTGATAGACATTTGAGGTATATTTGGGGAAAAATGGGTCTTTAAAAGGCAATTTGAGGGTTTTGGACAAAGATGGTCAAATTGGCCAAATTGGGTCATGTGATTGTTAAAAAAAATGAAATTGGGAATATTTAGGAGGTTTTGGGAATTTTTGGGATTTTTTAGAATTTTTTGAATTTTGGGGTAAGGAGCTGTATTTTGGTAATTTGGCCAATTTTGGTGATTTTTGGTAGTTTGGGTGTTTTCAAGGTGTTTGAAATGATTTTTTAACCAATTTGGGTATTTTGGCTAAATTTTGGAATTTTGGCCAAATTTGGGTCTCAAGGGATCTAGGTATTTTGGCGGAATTTAGGGGCAAAAGACTAAGTTAGGTATTTTGGTAGAGTTGGAGTGCCAACCACCAATAATAAGCCATGAACCAATGGAAATTCCATTTTTGGTTCTCTATGTAGTGGTATTAGCTAAACCCTAGCCTAGGGCTAGTGGGTCTAGGAGACCACCTACATGAGTCTTCCAAAATTATCAAGAGACCAAAGCCAGGAAATTCTGGGTTTAGGGAAGTGAGTGATTGTGAGTGTAAGTGAGTGCCTTAGCCCTAGACCAACACCAAGTGTCAACCCTAAGGTCAAGCAATCCTAAGGGAACTCATCTTGAGCTCCCTCATAATGACCCCACCTACTAAGTGCTAGAGGTTAGGACCAATATGTGGAACTTCAAGCAGAGTAAAGAGGAGTGTAGAATTTCTAATGATGAGAGTTCCTTGTCAAGTTTTCTAAGATTAGTCAATAGGAATGTCCTATGGCTAGACCTTAGGCTACTAAAGCGAAAAAACTAAACCTCAATGAAAAGTGAGGTCAACTAATGGACTCACAATAGGTGTGGTGTGTTGAGCAAGCACACCGCGCGCATTGGCGTTGACCGACGAGATCAACAAAAACCAATACAAACTCCTAAGTCAAGAGACCCAGAAGTATGTGTAGATTTGTGTGTGTGATTTGCTTCTGCTGGAGAATTAGCAGGTGATCATCTGATGAAATCAGGGAGTAGGGACTCTCGTTGGGGATCAAAGAGTGATTTTTAAGTTATGAAATTTGAGGTATTTATAAAGGGTGGGAGTCAGTATATAAGTGTTGACCCCGAGGTGGGAATTAAAATTTGGGTATCAATCCAGAAATAAAAATAAGATGTTATAATCCATTTAAGGTGGTCTTGAAACTGATTTCAAAAGATGAGAATAGGATTGTACGGGAGGACTGAATCGAGATGTAAAACACAGACGCTCAGATTCGGCGTTCGGCTCCAAAGGGTAACAATAGTGTAGAAGACGGCGATCATTCATTACGGATACGTCTCCATAAAGAAGGGACTGTACCAATTTGAGTTACCACTGGGGAGTTATATTCGAATTGACATACGCGAATTGACTTACGACAGAGAGAATATATGTGTCACGTTAAGAAAGAAAGCACTGGGACTCACATCCAACCCAAGCGATGACAAAGAAAATATCTGCTACATTGAGGAGGAAAGCACTGGGACTCGCATCCAACTCAAGTGGTAACAAGAAAATATATGCGTCATGTTAGGAAGGAAAGAACTAGGACTCACATCCAACCCAAGAGGTGACAAGAGAATATATGTGCTACATTGAGGAGGAAAGCACTAGGACTCACATCCAACACAAAAGGTAACAAGAAAATATATGTGCCACGTCAGGAAGGAAAGCATTAGGACTCACATCCAACCCAAGAGGTGACAAGAGAATATATGTGCTACATTGAGGAGGAAAGCACTAGGACTCAAATCCAACTCAAGAGGTAACAAGAAAATATGTGTGTCAAATTAGGAAGGAAAGCAATAGGAGTCACATCCAACCCAAGAGGTGACAAGAGAATATATGTGCTACATTGAGGAGGAAAACACTAGGAATCACATCCAACTCAAGAGGTAATAAGAAAATATATGTGTCACGTTAGGAAGGAAAGCACTAGGACTAAAATCCAACCCAAGAGGTGACAAGGGAATATATGTGTTACATTTAAAAGGAAAGCGTTAGGACTCACATCCAACTCAAGAGGTAACAAGAAAGTATGTGTGTCACGATAGAAAGGAAAGCACTAGGACTAACTAGGACTAACATTCAACTCAAGAGGTGACAAGAGAATGTATGTGCAACATTGAGGTGGACAGCACTAGGACTCACATCCAACTCAAGAGGTAGCAAGAAAATATGTGTGTCGTGTTAGTAAGGAAAGCACTAGGACTCACATCCAACCCAAGTGGTGATAAGAGAATATGTGTGCTACATTGAGGAGGAAAGCACTAGGACTTAAATCTAGCTTAAGAGGTAATAAGAAAATATGTGTGCCACGTTAGGAAGGAAAGAACTAGGACTCACATCTAACCCAAGAGGTCACCAGAGAATATATGTGTTACATTGAGGAGGAAAGCACTAGGACTCACATCCAACTCAAGAGGTGAAAAGAAAATAAATGCATCTCATTAGGAAGGAAAGCACTAAGACTCACATCCAACCTAAGAGGTGACAAGAGAATGTATGTTACATTGAGAAGGAAAGCGCTGGGACCGCTGGGACTCACATCCAGTAACAAGAAATTATATGTGTCATGCTAGGAAGGAAAGCACTGGGACTCACATTCCAAAATATTCCCAATTTCATTTTGTCCAACTATACCTTGCTTATGCAGAAAATATGCAGATTCATACACGGGAATTTGTGGGGAATATGTGAATAGATTATGTAAATATGTGAAGGAATCGAAATTTAGGTACTGATTCAGAAATGAGAATTGAATTTTAGTTAGATCTTTTAAAAAAACAGTCAAAAGTCAGGGACCGACCTCGAAGAATAGGATGTCATGCTCCATTAAAGGGGGTGTCATACCAATCTCGAAGATGGGGAGTCAAAATTTGGGTACTTACTTCAAGAGTCATATGAAAACAGTATACAGAGTTTGTGATGTTGAATTTGAAGAGAAGTGTCATGTGAAAAATTTGGTTTTATTGAAGAAGGTTTGTAGAGTTTTGTGGGGTTTTGTGCAGAATGTGAAATTCCGCAGGGATGTGAAGAAAGTTAATGCAGATAAAGATGCTTGTGTTGTGCACACAACGAGTAAGAAACTTCAAAATTGAGAGAATCCTCTTAACAAACTTATTTTATTTTCTTGTTATTTTTATCACATTTAATTTTTCAAAATATGTCTTTAAAATTTTAATTTTAATTGGATGATTTCTAAAAGAAATTTGTTTTGTTGTTTATTCATTTGTGATTATTTTTATTTGAATTTTACTTATTGTTAAAGATTTTTTGTTTTGTTCTTCATTCATTGAAATTCTCAACCAATGCGTGATTCATGGCTTCCATCCATTGCACAAGAAGACAACTGACGAAAAGGCACATTTTTTAGAGAAATTTCCATTAATCTGCTCCAATAAAGATATCACAGATCAAATATATGCTAACACCTAAAAATGTACAATATATAGTCCATGTTGAAGTACATCTAGATCATCTCATGCCATGAATACATTGTAGGCTGAGTATATCAAATACATATCATGTTGCTATAAAAAAAGAAAGTAAACCCTTTGACCATCTGTATCAGGTACGACGAGCTGCTGATCGAGCAGACCTTTTAAGCCATGGTCAATAATAAGAGTTCCCTTCACATGTACTTAGAGGTACAACCCTCTCATAGCTTGTACGACAATAGGTCTTCCAGTTCCGAGTCTGACTGAAATCCATATAGTATTTTGCTATCGTCCATCTTACAGAAGGTCACGGACACCCTACGGGGTCGCACCCTGGAATGCAGTGCTTTGCGACATCTGCCTCATTTCCTTTCAGAACTAAAACTGAACCAATTGGCAGCGGAATCTCTACAGTTCCTCTGAACTCACCAAGTCCGACAATGTCAATCTCTTTCCCAAACAATATATTGCTTTTGCTTATGAATGAAACCGTGCAGAAGGGTCTTACAAAATCATAATGATCAATGTGAGGAGGTATACAGTCTCCCTCATCATAGATGCTATTGATGTAGCTATTTGGGATGCAGGTAGCTGGCCGTATGTTCCATCTGACCATTCTCTTTATCATCCACTTTATTATAGGAGGTATTAGATCAGACTGGTCATGTCTAAGGATCCCTGGCGAATTTCCCTGTCTGTCATTTGTAAAATTATAACATCAGCCGCACTGAATGATGGTTCTTCCTATTGTTCTTCCTTTTTCTCTCATCTGTTTTTTCAGCTCAGAGTATGTTCTTTCCAGGAGAAGGCCTACTCGGCCTCTTTCTCTCAAATCGAAGATGCAGTCAAGAATGCTTCTTTCGGCACCCTCGGAGAAAACCCTGGTATGCAACTCTAGACCTTCCAATATGTTGATGATTCGTCCCCGAACTTCTTCATAAAATTCAAATTCTCTTTTGTTTACTTTGCTAATTTATGTAGTACTCCATCGTACTAGGAGTCGGTAGCTGTTGCGGACATTCCTCCATCTGAACATTGGCAGATGACCAAAGGAAAATATGTTGAGATTTTCATACTTATTTTATACTATTTTTGATGATATTGCACTTTAAAGAAAGGTATTTTTAATATTTTTTTTGCAGAAATGATGAATTAGGGTCATTGGAACAAAAATATGCAAAAAGGAGTGAATTTGGAGCGAAAAGGACCAAAATGTGAAGATGTGAACTAGGGCGCCGACGGCGAGCCCAATGGCACCGACGGTGAGAATTTCCCGAGACTCCAGATTTAATAATTTAGAAAGCCCGCCGATGGTGCCCTCGAGGCTGCTAACGGCGAGATCGGTGGTTATGTCCAACAATGCATTGGATGAGGATGAATTTTGGAGAAATGCTTAGGCAACTCTTGAGAAAACTCATCCACAACTTTAAAAGAAGCTTTTGACCAAAAATGGAGTGGGTGTTAAGTGTTGGGAGAGTGTAGAGAGGCTAACTGTGGGGAAATTGAGAAATTGTAATAGTGGAGGGAAAGTGAGAGATTTCTTCCTCCTTACCGCTTCAAAGAAGAATTCTGTGTGCTGTAAAGAAAGGAAGAGATTCAGAGGAATTTCGAGGAGTTTGCTTGGGGAGGAGTTAGAGATAAGTGTTATTTACTTATTGTAGTTTTTATGACTTTGTTTTTATATATGAATTCCTAGTTTTGTTGTGTCTTGCCCATGAGTTCTGAGTAGTTTTCACTGTCTTTCCCCTTGTCTTCTTTTTCCTTGTCCTTAGATTTGTGAAATGGTGATTTGAATTGGTTGAGCCATAAAAATGTTAAAGAAATTGTGATGATCTTCTCACTCCGATCTTAATTCTCACTGATCTTCTCACTCCGATCTTAATTTACTTTCAATCTGGCCAATTAATTTGTTAATATATGTTAAATATTACAACTTAACTGAAGATTACATCCAAGATTCAGAGAGGTCAAAACCCTTAGAAATTGGGTGCTAATAAATAGGGAAATAAAATTAACGGGCGTATAATTGGAGATTTTAGAGTGACAGACTAAAATCCCCAATTTGGACCTATCATTTGGGTGTTGAACTGTACATGTTAGCCCTCAGGTGAGTGGAATGTGGGAGCTCTGAAGTGACAGCTGGTGTCCTCCCAGCCTAGCCACAGATTCAGTAAACAAGCATTGGATTAGTTAATGTTCTTTATGCCTGGACCAAAGGGTAAAGAATAGGTATGCTCATATTTGGCACAACACAATCTGAACTGATTCACTTCATCCATTCACTATAATTTCTTGAGAAGGAGAAGGATGATTTCTTATATATTGAATATCACATTAAAACCTTTATTTGTATATATAGTTATTTAAGAGTTATTAAAATTACATATTTATTTCAATTGCCTATTAGTGGCAGTTAAACAATTTGAATTCCATCGTTGCAATTAAGTATTGCTTTTTTAAAATCTTAGTTCATAGCTTCTAATATTACTGCCTGTGGGATCGATATCTAGGACTCCATTAGAGCCCTATAGCGATACGTATACTTGCGTTGATAAATGTGACTTTACCATTATTGAATATTTTTTTTTATACATCTTTATCGAAAGTTATAGCAGTTGTAAGTTTTTGGTGCTACTGCTGAGGAATTAAATCTTTTAGCAGTAGTATTAAATACTTATATTCTTAAGCATATATAAAGTCACTGTCAAGTTTTTGGTGCCGTTGCCGGGAGTAAACAAGAATCATTATTAGAGTAACAGACAAATTAGTATTATTAGAAAATTTTTACTTGAATTGCAACTTATTTTCATATTTAGTTAACCGTTTTTCTGTGTACTGATTTCAAATTATATGCTTAAATTTGGACCTGAAAATCTTATACCCTACGATTCAGAATAAGAACACACTGTTAGAAAAATTAGAAGACTGAGAAGAGAACCTAGAAAAATTGCTGCAATGGAAAACAACATGAACAATTAAGGAATAGAGAATGAACACAAACCTAGACCCCTACGAGATTATGCAAATCGTACAACAGATGAAATTCACTTATCTATCCAAAATCCTGATGTAGCTGCTAATTCATTTGAGCTTAAACCTGCTATTATCCAAAGGGTACAAAACAATCAATTCAGAGGTACACCAAATGAAGATCATAATTTACACCTCGCTTCTTTTTTAGAACTGTTTGGTACCTTTAAATATGACAGAGTTTCGAACGATGCTGTTAGACTTGAAATTTTTCCTTTTTCACTTAGGGATAAGGCTAAGATGTGGTTAAATTCATTAGCACCAGGATCTATTAGAACTTGGGGAGAACTTTCACAAAAATTTCTATCTAAATATTTCCCTCCATCTAAAATTGCTAAACTTAGAAACGACATAACATCGTTCTGTCAGATTGGTGGAAAGTAAATATATGAAGCTTGAGAGAGATTTAAAGATCTTCTTAGGAAGTGCCCTCATCATTCATTACCAGATTGGTTGATAATTCAAACTTTTTATTATGGATTAGTGGGATCACTTAGATCGATTATAGATGTTGTGACTGGTGGTTCTTTAATGTCAAAACCTTTTGATGAGGCTTATTCGTTAATAGATCAACCTTGATATGAGACTTTAAATGTTATTAATAGACCTAACAAGCCATATTCGAACTATTATAACCCAAGTTGGAAGAATCATCCAAATTTCAATTGGAATAACAATTATGCTACAAATCAACAATGGGCAAACAACCCAGTGAACCCACTAGGAAATTCATCCAACCATGGAAGTGTTAATTATAGACTTTCTTATCCTCCAGGATTTAACAGTAACACTCAAATTAAGGAAAAGAAGTTGTCTATGG